>NW_015150883.1:492344-493906 GCF_000732505.1 Cyprinodon variegatus
ATTGTGTAGGAGCGGTCCTTTCGAAGGACTAACCTCTTTAATCTAGACACAGTGTTTGCATGAACAAATAAACAGGGAAGCTTAAATTAGTTTTCGATTGTAGCTTCAAAGACTTTAGCCATGCTAACCGTCCTATGCTAACAAACTCTGCGTAAACAAAGCCAGAGCAGAACAGTTTTCAGAAATGTTGTTTCAGTTTCATCATAGGACACTTAAACAAACTTTACTCCCCCAGGATTTACACAAATTATTACTGAAGTATTAACAGGCTTTGTTCTTCACAGTGATGATTGCCTTTGGTTCCACAAACAGAAAGAAAAGTGAATCCTAACGTATTCAGGCTACAGCTGATGCTATTTTGAGCTCTGTTCAATCAGTTTTACCATGTGACCTGTGTGTGTTTGATTCTCCGATCCCTGACTGGGCGCATGATGGCTTCTGTCCTCATAGGAGGGTTACCAGCTTTTAGAAATGAAAATAAGGAGCAAGGCTTTTATCAACGTCAACCATAATTATCAACCTTATAGTCTTTTTGGTGGATCTCAGATGCTTTCAAATTCAGCAGTGTGTTGCTGTGTGGTTCTCTCCCTGGGTGAACTTGTGTACCAGAGCAACAAACAATCAACCATCTGCCCCCATTCTGTCACTCTACGGTGAACTGCAACACGCACACATTGCATGTGCACACAAATTAATGCTAAGCAGCGACTTGAAATCTGCCATCTTTTTACAATGCCTCTGCCTATTCTAAGAACCTTTGCAAACTGAATAATTTAATGAAGACATGAACAGAATTCAAGCTAAAATGATTTTCCCCACGAAAATTTAATATGAATTCTTCCTTTTATGTTTGGGTTTTTCTAACCTAGAAGATAAAAGTCGAATAAAAACACAATTTAAGGGCATCCTAAAAAATACCAAACAGTTATAATATCCAAAACATAAAAAAATCTTAAACATTGAAGGTTAAATAAAAGACAAAAAAAAGGTATTTCCCATAAAGTCTGGAAAATCACAATTTCCCTGGAAAAGCGATCTAGAAATAAGTAAAAAAAAATATATATATATATATATAGATATATATAAATTATTTACCGTTTTAAGTAGGTAAATTAGATGATTTGCCAATGTAACGAGTATTTTTGCACTTAAAATAAGATATTTAGATAAAATGCATTTAAAATAAGATGCACTTGTGTTTCCTTATTTTAGATGTAAATTGTCTTGTTTCATTGGCAAAATGTCTCTTTTATCTTCTCAATTCAAGAACAAATGCACTTTTTTAAAGAAAAACTTACTTATTTGGTTTTGATTTTTTCCAGTGTTGAAAATGTGTTATTTAGGGCAAAATGCATTATGTAGTGGAAAACCAAATAGGCATAATTTTGGCATCACTAAGGAAACACAGAGTTTAAAAGCTTTGCCTGACTTCCCACCATAAGACAAGGAAACACTAGGAGACGTCTGTATCTTGGCTGAAAGTCTGTCGCTTGGATTGTTACTGTTGTATATTTACTATCCTTACAGTACTTATCCTGAGTGTTAGTCTGTGTTGCTCCATT
>NW_015150883.1:494357-497171 GCF_000732505.1 Cyprinodon variegatus
GGTCAGTTCTCCTGCAGACTTCATCCCAATCATAGGGTGAGCTTGAAGGTGAGTATGATGGATCCTCCCTGCGTTCACGACCAACAAACTTCCTAGCAGAAATGAAGCTGAATCTGCTGCGACTGCAAACCTTCTTTGTTTTTTTCTTTTGATTTATTCTTTTTGTGGGGTGTGGGGTAAACAGTGGCTAGGTTAATACTTTGATCTAGAAATCTTTTTAGAATCTTTGCACCTCCGGCGCATTGTTGCCCATCTCAGGACACTGGCTTGTGACATTTCATTGGCATTACGCTGCCGTACGTTATACATAAGTTAGGCTGTCATTTTCATAACTGAAAGTGATTCTGAACGAGAGCAACTTACAGAGGCAGGTAGTAGGTTAAGAGGTTTATTGAAAAACAAGATAGTGGGTATGAACAAGAAGCAGTATGGTAGGGTCTGGTCAGGTTCTTCTGGGCTTCTGCTGAGAAGATGAGGAGACTGGTGAGTGTATGGAAACAGCTGCTGGAGGATATGCTGGGCTGACACTCACTGTAGAGAGGCTGAGGTCTGATCTTGGGGTTAGTGTCCCCAGTGGTCCGAGTGCTGACCAGTACTCTCTCCCTGCTTGATGGTTCGAGGGTGGACAGGCAGGTGAGCGCAGGTAGGAGGGCTGAGCGGTGGATTAACCCGAGATCCCTCTCAGGTTCCTGGTTGTATTCAAACGGGGATCCAAGGTCTGTGGTTCCAGGCTGGGTCTTAGGGTCAGAGACAGAGGTTCAACGCAGAGGCGTTAATGAACTGATGCCCTCCTCCTGGTTCCACCTCCTTAAGAAGGGTGGTAATCAGCTCAGATGTAGTGCACCTGCCCCTCCATCCCTGCTGAGGAGAGAGAGAGAGAAAACCTGGCCTGCACCCAGAGCCCGGAGTGTGATAGTCATAAGTCATAAGTTCTGGACTCATTATGAATACGCTATGTATACACCCAAAATTTTAAAAAGTACATAGAAAGTTCAGTGTATGCCAGCCTTTTAGAAGATTATTGAAAACCAACAAGAGATTTGGAAAGACTGAACAATCTTCCTACAACTCCCCAGAAAGACAACTTGTGACTCCTCAGGCCTAGTGATTCCGGATCACCAGAGTTCATTTCACCCGGACTTTTCACCTCTCAAAAAAAACTCTGTTAGCTGTTCTTTATTGCAGACATTCTGACCTCTGTGTCATTTCCCTCCCTCCTCATCACGAATGTTTCATTTCTTGCTACACTTACATCCTCTACATCTCCACTTGTGTCTCTCTTAACAGAGAATCAGTCTCCTGCTCATTATCACTGCCCTACTTGTCTCTTGCAATGACTGTGTTACTGTCCATCAGTTCAGTTAATAGTCCTGCAGTGAATATATGCAGCTAAATGACACAAAACCGTCTGTTATAGGTCATTTATTCATTTCCAGCCCTGTTCTTTCAATGCAGTTCTTTTCAAGATGTTCTCATTGAATCTTGTTCCTGGGCTATAATCAAATTTTAGTATGTTAAACATTCCTCCATTATTACATGTGCTGCTATGTGTGTGCTATGTGATTTCATAGTCAGGATGTTGAGGACAGAATGTTTTTTTAGGAGAAACAGTGAAATAGTTCTTCATTCCTCTGCGCTGACCCTCCCACGACTTTCTTTCTTATTACCATTGTTGCTAATTAGGCTTTTTTAATGTGAATGTGGTAATGTGGCCTTTTTGTCAGGTTTATTGCATGTTATTTTCTAATTTTGGAATTTCTTTATTTTTGAACTTATTTACTTGTCGGTTTCATTTTTATGTGTTGCATTTTTTTTTTTTTTTCTGATTTTGTTTGGAGGTCACATTACCACTCACACCTGGACACGCCCACAGCAGCGGCACAGGTGTTCCCTATCAGCCAAGCAGCGGACACTGATAAAAAGGCAGCTGTTTGGTTGGAGGAGAGAGACACTGGACATAGGAAGACAGAGACCGGACATGGAAAGCCGAAGACGGACATGGAGAGAGCCAAACAGAGTGGTTGAGGGAGAAGCAGCAGGAGATTTTCAGAGACCGGTTGCCGCAGGCGCACTGGAGCGGGCGTACTGGAGCGAGGCGCTGAGGCGCGCAGGAGCGAGACAGGATGGAGAGCGGCACAATGGAGACTGGCGCAATGGAGGGCGGCGCATTGGGGAGCGGCGCAGAGGCGCGCTGGCGAGAGGACCGCGTGTTGGAGGTGACCTCACTGGTGCCAGCTATGCTGGCGAGGCCCACGCGCGCAGCATGCTGATGCAATAAACCTGACAAAAAGGCCACATTACCACATGAACAGGGGCTGTTTATACTTGCCCTGATATGCAAAATATCAACTGGTCCTTTAGGTGCTGCTACACAAAAACATAGTAATGAGGTTACAATTTAAGTGGTAAATAAAAACACTCCGACCATCAACTGGTTTGGCTGCAGACCCCATCAGGAATCCTTCTGAACCTCCCTATGGCCATCCCACCATTAGCTCTCTGTACATCTTCACCTTTACAAACACATAAAAACTGAATGGGAGTCTGTGAAAGAGTAAGAAGCACGTTTTTCTCCAGCTTTTGTCAAGTTAGTTTCTAAAAAAATAGCTGAAAGCAGAGGAGAAAATGCCTGATAAAGTTAATGTAAGAAGTCAGAATTATGCCGACGGTAAGCACATATTTGGGTATTGGGGGGCATTTGCCAGGGAAGGCAAAATGCTGTTTACCAGCCACAGGTGGCTCTTCTCTCAGACAAGCAGCGGCGTAGGAAGCGGGGGGGACGGGGGGGACATGTCCCCCCCAATATAAAAGCCA
>NW_015150883.1:500761-503130 GCF_000732505.1 Cyprinodon variegatus
CCCACCTCGGGAACTGGTCTGCAGTTAGCGCGGTCCGGTTATGTCTATCTCGGTTCAGTTCAGGTTGTTTCCGTTCACACACGACAAGTTATCTCAGTTACTGAGCTCGGACCGGTCTCGGCTCAGTTTTTTAAGGGTAGTGTAAACGGGGTAATAAGATAGCCGCGTCATCTCCTTACAGTCAGCCTCCCTTATCATGAAACTTCAGATATTCATAAAAATACTAGCTTCCCTACCGTGCCACACGGTTTCCAGTGATGATTCTGCTTAACAGTGTGATGAACCTCAACCTGTGTTGTTTCCTGCATCGTTTGTTGCACCCAGTTCCCAAAAGCAGACTCTGTCACGTAAATTCAGAGATAGAACAGTAGTACCGTAGATCATCACTAGGAGGCTCGGAGCCCTGCTGGCGTGATGTTTAAGCGTTTGTAAGGACCCAAGCTCGGCACTGTTAACTAATCCAAGCTCAGTCCAAACTGGGCATGGAATGGTTTCAGAGGGTAGTGTAAATGGGGCTTAACACTTAACAATTACTCTGTTTTCAATGTAGGCTCAATAAAAAGCTGTTTTATTATTGCTCTTCTTTCCTCTTGATCTTTTCCAGCACTTGTCATATCATCCTTTTCTCCATCTTCATTGTTTGTCATATATATCTCATTAGTTCTCCCATCTCTCGAAGCCACTCACCAGTACTTGGGCCCATGTGCCCTTTGAAATAAAAACCAGGCTTCATTACCTGCCTCCCTGTCTTTCTCTCAGTGACCCTTCTTGAAAATTAAGCCTTTCTTTATTCATCTCATTCTGACTTCTTGATCTTCACGCACGCAGTAGTCCTTTGAGGTCTGTTTGCTTTCCCGTTATTTGCCACTTTGCCATCCCATCAAACTAGATACAGCTGCAAAAAAGCCTTAGTCCTCACCATCATCACAACAAGCCCACTGCTTCATGCATCCTTTGCTCTTTTTTGTTATCTCCCCAGTAACAGTTCCCATAGTGACAGGAAAGCTGCAAATCCGGGACATCCTTGAGGAGAGGTGATACCTTTCAGGGAAAGAGGAAGGAGCAGCAAGATAGATGGACCAACACTGCAGAGAGCGAGGCTGTGAAAACTCTTCAGAGTATGTGTCAGAGAAGGGGAGGGAGCGCAAGCAGTGCATTACAAGGCGATTCTGGGACAAAAGGAGGAATTGTTGGAAGATATAATGGGGCGGTCATAAAACGAGTCAAAGGAAATGTATATACAGTAGGATAGGTGCTATGTACACCAGTTTACCACACTACTGTACAGTCGGCTTTATACCAGGATGATTTTATCCAATCCTTCAGTATCCTTTAAAACCTAATTACACACCAACAGGAGACTTTTTTTAGTAACTATTCAATCGGGTCACACAGTGTGATATCCTAGGGAAGACAGAAACAAAGATAAAGGTTCTGGTAGGATAAAACGCTAATCGTATCTAGCAAAAGCTCAACAGATCCATGCAGACAATGTTCTATTTGTTGGTGTTGGTTTTAAACAACTATAATGACAAATGTGACCATAAAAAACACCTATGAATCTCAATTTCCGTCAAAATAATGCTGCAGAGGTTAATTACTAAGAATGGGAAAACGGAAACCAGCATGGTTTACATAAACCTAAAGAAATTATTCACAAGAACGCAAGGATGTACTTGTGTTCTCGCCAAGTAACGTTCTTGACAAGAACGTAGGAAGGGTTGGACCCAGGGAGAACGGAAGCAAGCAGAACAAATTTTTGTCAATTGGAACAGAAACTTACTTGTGATGTCACAACGCGCACGGCTCATCTAAACTTGCCTTTCACCTCCTGTTATTAATAGTCTCAAAATATTATTGCCTTTTCATTCAGTGGAGGAATAAAGATTAACGCAGTTATGCTTCAATTCAGAAGGGAACAGTGGAGGCTTTGCTTCTGTGTAACTAATGTTTTTGGGGAAACAGCCTGTTAGAGCTTAGAGGAGGGAGGGGCTGCCAGCAGCACTCACTGCTCACTAAAGATGGTAAACTAAGAGCAATGCTTTTCTTTTGTCTCAATAAAGTCAATAAAAACACAGAAAGAAGTCACTAGATTTCCCCCTAGTAGCTATAAAACACTAGAGGGGTCTGAAAGATCTCTAAATATTGCAACAACGTCGCTAAGTTGGCAACAACAGTGACAGTGATTCCTGGCTCAAACTGACCACAATGTGGCTATGGCACTGGTCTACTGCTAAAAATGGTGCAGGAGAGAAAAGATGTTCTTTCTGGGAGTTCTAGGACAAAAGTCTTAATCCTGCTTAACTATTACTTCCTTGTGTTCTGTTTTACCCTTTTTTTTCACTACCCAAGTTAGCCTAAGTTTGTGG
>NW_015150883.1:503794-504975 GCF_000732505.1 Cyprinodon variegatus
CAATAAAAACACAGAAAGAAGTCACTAGATTTCCCCCTAGTAGCTTTAAAACAAAACAAGCACTAGAGGGGTCTGAAAGATCTCTAAATATTGCAACAACGTCGCTAAGTTGGCAACAACAATGACAATGATGCCTGACTCAAACTGACCACAATGTGGCTGCGGCACTGGTCTACTGCTAAAAGTCGTCCGTCCCAGTAGAGACTGACATGGGAGTGGATTATCACTCCTGTCCCGTCCCACTCCCACAGAAACAAATTGTGTCCCGTCCCGATCCCGGGCCAGAGTAGAAATATAAATCCTGTCCCATCCCACTCCTGGTGAAATTACTCCCACTCCCATCCCGCTCCCATTCAGAATGACTCCTGCTCCTTCTTCACTCCCATTCTTGTTGTCTTCAATCGGATTTCTGCCAATACATTGAATCTGAATTTCTATGAAGGGTCAGTTAAGTTCCTGTTTCTAACTGTAGTAAAGGTCAGTTAAAGTAAAAGGAATAATAATTATAAATACTTAATAAAAGTAACAAACAAGGAAACAGACCATGCTTATCTTGGGTGAATAAACAATCAAAACAATCAAACTTTTTGAAGTCGAGTTTGCCACTAACTGTTGGTCCCTCCATTGTTGTTTTTGAGCGCGGGTGAAAAACTCAGAGCGGAAGCAGTGATGGTTTTTAGGTCGTGTAGTTTTTTGACTCGCATTATAGTGTAGGCTTCAAGGAAAAAAACTACAAAATGGCGGCGCCAGTACTGGATTTTTTTTCTTTCTATTATATTTTATTTTTTGGCATCGATCCTAGTTTTTTTTAGTTACTATTGGTTTGCTCCCGCTCCCGTCTGCTCCTGTTAATGTTTAATCCTGTACTGTCCCAATCACGTGATTGTTACTAATACTGACTCCCATCCCACGGGAATCCCACGGGAATCCCGTGACCCGTGGGATTCCCGAAAAAATGTCAGTCTCTACGTCTGAGCTGTAGCTCCGCCTGCAGAAATGGTGTAGATAATATGTTTATGTGCATTCATGTTCTTTCTGGGAATTCTAGGACAAAAGTCTTAATCCTGCTTAACTATTACTTCCTTGTGTTCTGTTTTACCCTTTTGTTTTCACTACCCAAGTTAGCCTAAGTTTGTGGATAGTTTTATTCAGCTCTCTCCTGTCTGGTTCCTGACTTTCCT
>NW_015150883.1:506733-512960 GCF_000732505.1 Cyprinodon variegatus
AGTTGAATTTGGCTGAAAACTGTCTCTTCTTCCACACGCACAGTTTATCCCCTATGGATGGGGTCAAATGGTTCTTCTCTGAACAAACGGGTCTCACAGTAAAAGGGTCTGAATTAGGGCTGAAACAATCAATCAGATTAATTGTGATTAATGGATTATTGAAATTATTATTAACTAATTTAGTAATTGATTAATTGTAATTAATTGTTTAAATATTTAAATATCGTTTTATCTGTCAATATGTTCTATCCAGAAATCCTCAAATGGAAAAGTTTTATTTTCACCTGGTTTAATATCGTAAAAAAGTATTCTTTAAGGAACCTTTTAAAATCTGATTAATAATCAATTAATCGAAAAAATAATCGAGAGATTAAGATTTGCAAAATAATCGTTAGTTGCAGCCTTAGTCTGAATACAAACCACTGCGGAGTTTAGTTTAATTTTGTGGTGGGCATAGATACTTTTTTTTTATTCTAGATTAATCTCACTGTAATATTGGACCTAAGTCATTAAAATCACTCATTTGAATTCTGCCAAAGGCATTCATGATGCGTGTGCTACCTCCAGAATTTAAAATAACTGTTGGGTCCGCAGGATTGTGTGCTGAAATGTGTTAGGGTTTTTTCTTACCTGTTCCTCCTCAGACTCCAGCCCAGACAAGCCTCCAGCTGGTTCCAATTGGACGCAATCAGGGAGCAGTATTTAGAGGAGTGGATTCCCTGGGATTCCACGTAGTGGTAACGTACCTGCTAGCTCTACCTAAACGGAACATTGTGCTAAAAGACTCGAGCTTACCTTTTGTCCTCCTTCTCTCTTAGAAGCTTTGCAGTCTCCAAGCCAGTTCTCCAACTCAGTCCTCCTAGATCCATCCTCGAACCCTAACCTGCCTGTCCACCCTCTGGAGCTCCCAAGCCAGAACTCCATCTCAGCCAAACTCAATCCCTGTGGGCTCATCCAACCTCCTCTCCGTCCACTCCTCTCTCCAAGGACCTGTAAGAAATCTTCTCATAAAACTCAGTTCCTTCTGCCAACGATCTAACTGATCTCTCTTCCTGTGTAGTTCCAGTCTGAGTCTCAGTTCTCCTAACCACCATTTAACCATCTCTGTTAAATCTCAAAATAAACATCTTAAAACGCTTCCTGACTCATAATGTGTCTGCACCAGAGTCTATTCTAGAATCATGTCAATAACAGGTTTACTTTTTTTTTGTTTGTTGGCAAAACCACATGTAATTTTGTCTTCTGACTTATAAAGAAAGATTTGTAAAGTGCTTCTGCAGCACCATCACTGTAACGTGTTTGTTGTGTATTCTTCTAGCTGCATGAATAATGAGGCGACCGGCGAGACTGTGGTTGCGGTTAGCTTCACTGGAGAAACTGAACTGACCAGTAAACAGGCAAAAACAGCCCCCTAGGCCTCGTAGGGGTAAGGTGGCCTTCCAGGCTCAAACATAATAACAGGAGAATCCGGTTTAATACCTAACAGTGTTTAGACAAGAGAAATTAGCAGCTGTATAATTCAGGTACAGAAATATCTTTATGACTTTTGGTTCATTTTATAATACAAATTGTTATTAAATGTAGGAACTGCTCATCCTGTTTGGGAACCCTTTCTCTCATACTTTAGTGGCCTCCAAGAACTTCCTCCGACATTGCATTAGACTGAAAGATTCTATGGTTTCAATTAAAAAGCTGAGCATTCAGAAAGGCATACTTTGTTGGCCAAGAGGACCTTGGAATGCAGATCGAGCTATTCACCTACTGTTTTAATTTGTTTATTCTGATGCCTGCCCACATTTAACAAACAAAAAGTGAAGTCTACTGTCGGTGCAGTGTTTGTTTTTTTATTCATTACAATCACAATCATTGTGATTATTTTTGGGTCCAGTCTGGGTGGGGGAGGGTGTGGTTTTTCTGAATGTGTATCAAGTTTGAAAAACGGAAAGTCTTTTGTAACCATGAAGACGATCTATTGTTTCTACCTCTGACTTTTCGATAAAAAGATTTGGAAAAAAAAAAAAAATAGGAACTGATGGGTGTAAAACAAAAAATAGCAGAAATAGATTAATTAATAAAATACAAATAAATGCTAACAAGTCAGTTGACCTAAATGGTGTACAATAAGAGTTAGAATCTGCCTCCCAGAGTAGATAGACTTCTGCTGGCAGGCAAAGAAGTAGACCAACTCTCATTATTCTCTCTCTTTGCCTTGGTAAAGAGAGAGAATAATGGGAAACAGGAAAAGACAGGAACAGGAAGGAGCATAGAAAACAGAAAAAAAATATATATATATTAAATAAATGAGGAGGTGAGATCACATAAACCTGCACACGGCTCGTCTTCTCCTGAGTGTTTGGGGGGAGGGTATGGATTGGCCTGAATCCCAGGTAAAGTGAGTGGGATTTGTGTTTCTCTTCCTCTTAGAGTCAAAATGTCATCCCTATCTCTGTTTAAAAGCAAGATCTGCATTTGTGAGAACTATTTGTTCAGAAACTCTTTCTTCGTGGGCTGAGTGTGTAATATGAATGCCTTTCTGTGCATCTGACAGATTTACATGATAGTAACAACGGAGAAACTCTGGGATTAGTAACGTTTCTAAGTGTCCTAAGTGCATAGAGTAAAAACCAGGAAAAACAAAGATGAAAAGGAAGCAAATGGAGCTTATGCGATTTTTGCTGCTTTTTTGTACATAATGTATTATGTATTGTATGAACATAATAGTGTATACAATACATCAGTCTATGCTTATATTAAAGAAGTCTTAGACTTAGACAAACATTGGAGCTGCATCGGATGCGGTGAAGCCTCTTCCCAGAGGGCAGCAGGGAGAACAGTCCAAGATGAGGGTTTGAGGCGTCATTCATAATGTTACGGGGTTGGGACATGCAGCACTGGGATGAAATGTCTTTAATGGAGGGAAGAGGAGCCCCAATACTCTCCTCACCTTCTTCCAGTCTGCGGCGCTGCAGCCTCTACACCACACAGTGAGACAGCTGGTCAGAACGCTCTCTGTGGTGCTTCTGGTGAAGGTGGGGAGGATGGGTGGAGGCAGGTGGGCTCTCATCATCCTCCTCAGGACGATGGATGAGGAAGAACTGACCCTTGTTACAAATAAGACAAATTAGAGATGGAAAACGCAACGCCAGCGTCACACTGAGTGAGGTGCAGCTGTAAAATACCTGAGGTGAACCCAAAACATTAAAGAGACATTTTGTTCGTTTAACAGTTTTATGTCACTGAATTTACTTGTGGTCAGAAGTTCCCGCGTTGTTCAGCAGGTTTGAAGTCATGCACGCTCATTTTGAATGGATCAATCCTAGCAAACAGTGAAGCATTTTTTTCCAGAGGGATTTTTTTTGGACACTAAGAAGTGAGCGGAATCCAGCTCAACTCAGACACCAGCAGTAACTCCATGTTGGGGGAAAAAATAAAAATTTCCCTTGTCATGTACGAGTGCAACTTATGGGGCAGGGTGGCCTAGTGGTTAGAGCACTGCGCTTGGATTTCAGAGGTTCTGAGTTCGAGCCCTATTCCCACTAGTGTTGCACAGATACCGATACCAGTATCGGACGGGGCTCCGATACTGCCCTAAAATGGTGGTATCAGTATCAGCGAGTACCAACAAATAGGGCACAGATACCATTTTAAGAGCCATAAGTTTATTCAACTATTGTCACCCACTCCTGGTAGGCAATAAAAAGTTCTACTGGATTCACTTTGTATTAGTCTTTTTCCTGCTTCACCAAGGTAGGCAACAGCTTGACAAAGCCATGATGGCAATTATTTTACATTATTATGGTATTGGTATCGGCCGATACTGCACAGCCAGGTATCGGTATCGGGGCCAAAAAATGGCATCGGCGCAACACTAATTCCCACGGACTACAACTTTTGGTCCCTGAGCAAGACCCTTAACCCCACACTTTTCCCTGGGCGGTGCACAAAATAAAGGTAGGTACGTAAATTTCTCCAGGGTGAACATTAAATGGTCTATTATGAGAACCAGTAGAAGAGGGCTGTTTTTTGGCCACAGGTGATAGTATCATTAAAAACCTCAGTAATGCCTCCTTAAAATCAATGTGTGCACTTATATCAGCCATGCTGCGGTGCGGTTGCAGGAACAAAAGTTATGTGGATCAACTACAGTAGTAGCAATTCAAAATTTCCCCACTTTCCTTGATGGGCCCTTGGCTGGTCCCCTAAAATTCCCTTTTAAACATCAATCTTTGTGCTAAAATATTCTTTCTGTCATGATTTGTGGAGATTAAGATCTAAAGAGAAGCGTC
Source organism: Cyprinodon variegatus (assembly GCF_000732505.1). Taxonomy (NCBI): domain Eukaryota; kingdom Metazoa; phylum Chordata; class Actinopteri; order Cyprinodontiformes; family Cyprinodontidae; genus Cyprinodon; species Cyprinodon variegatus. The sequence continues at coordinate 511,020 of NW_015150883.1, forward strand.
ATATCCTGGTCAGACCCTGCAATATGCAGGGGGAGTTTACTCCATTGGCTGGATGTTGGGGGAAATATTGCTGGGAGATGAAGGGAAGTGAGCTGCAATTTGGCTGGTTTTTGACTGGGAAGGGCCATTTTGAAATGCTGTTACTGTATAGTGATTCCCCAAAATGAAGGTTTGTCTCATACCGAGTAGAATTGAACTATACGTATTTGGGAAGGATAGAAGGTATTCTCAAAAGGGAGGGACAGTCAGTACAATTCTATGATTGGGTACCTGTATGTCTCTGTGTTGCTCTGTGGTCAACTGGCGTCCTGACCAGTGACTGTGATGGAATATGAGGGAGACGATGGATGCATAGCTATGTTCCTGCTTCTGTCTCCTTGAACCCCAGTCGGCCTCGGCAGATGGCCGCTCACACTGAGCCTGGTTCTACTGGAGGTTTCTTCCTGTTAAAAGGGAGTTTTCTTCTTTCTCCATTCATGCTCTATGTGAGTGATTGATATAAAATAAACAAAGAAATCCAAGTTAGATATTCACACTTCAGCCCTTAATTCTCAGTTCCAATTTTTTTTTTTGTGAAATCGGATTCTTTTGCGTGGACATTTCCAAATATATGCAACTTCTATGTGATCTCCTGTGTGTCCCGCATGCTCAGCACAGGACACAAGGATATCACAAGCGAGCATGCTCTGTGTTCACGCAAGTAAACATGGATGGTGGCACCTGAGCGCATCTTGCTATCTTTCCCAACCTCAGACAGTGCATTAACAACACAATCTTTCAACAAGGTTGAAATTAAGTACTGCGCCCCACATTATCGTTCGCCTTGGTCGTTGTTTTGCTTCCTGCTTCTGCGTAGCAAGATGCAGGACAGTGATCTTTGTTGAGTATTAATTACATTCACGCCAGATGAATGTGACCTGGCCATTCAGACACAGGTCTCATTTAAAAAGATCAGATTCGTATCACAATCAGGACCACATAGCTAAGTTGCCTGAGACACATTGGAAAGAAATCGGATCTGTGTTGCTTAGACCGTCATGAAAAGATTAGATACAGGTCACATATGGGCAAAATAATAGGATATGGGTCTCTTCAGGCTGCAGTGTGAAAGTACCCCTATATCTACTAAATCCTGCAAAGGCAAAGACTGGAGGCAAGCGGCTGGTTTTCCTTTGAACCATTAATCTGATTGATCTATAGGAGAAATCTGTTATGAATTGGCAAAATAGAAATAAACTGAATTGACTTGGAAACGACACTGTCAAGGAATGCTATTTTTTATTTAGAGGAGGAAAGCGGCGATTAAGTTGTTGTGGAAGAGGACGCCAGGGTGACAGAAGCTTGGTTTGTTGTAGCAGGCTTACAACTATTTTTTGAAAACAGAAATTTTCTAAATTTTGGGACAATATCGCCTGATTTTAGCACATTTATATACATATTTAAGCCAGAATGATTTTACATTGAAATATGATTTTCCTACGGCTTGATGTCTTGCTGATGCATAAGAAAAACTTGCTGGGTTTTAGGGGTTGGCTTTCATGGTTTCCAAGGCTTGATGTTAACCATCGCCCGATCTCCCGGGGCAAGTAGTTTTTATTGTCGGGAGAGTACAAATTTCATTGCCTTTGCCCGCCGGGCAAGTAAAATGATCGCAAAAAAATATTATTTATCACTCAAAATTACTATAAAATCACCGACATTCGATGAAAACGACCCAGAAGCGTTGCCGGCGCCATTTTTGTTGTTTTGTACACATTCTCGCTTGATTTGAAAAAGCCGGGTGATTTTCCACCAGATGGCGTGATTTTTGACCACCTAGCGGTAATTTTGATGTAGTTACCAAAACGACAAACGGCTGCATTTATTTTGTCAGGGAAAACTAATCCTGAGTCAGTTAAAAGTCAGGGGATTCTGAAATGATGTCAGACTGTGGAAACCCTG
>NW_015150883.1:515252-517369 GCF_000732505.1 Cyprinodon variegatus
CTACTAGCACTAAGTTGCTAACTGGTTAGCAAGATGCTTCCGACAAACTGGCCATAACAAAACTTGCTTGTGAACCTTCCGCCACAACAATAAAACGACCAACAAATAAAGGACCAATCACATTCACTTTATTCACTCGTGTAACTCTAGAGAATTCGGAAATGCAACAGTTGGGACAGCTGTTTCTCAATTATTAATAGCTTTCAGTAGGCCTAGCCAAAAAGAAAAAAAAAAATCAATTAAAAGAATTAATTCGAATTTTTAGTTGCGGCGATTTTTAAAAAAATTAATACATTTTGTTTTATAACGGCACATCTTAGGCTCCCCATAGTTTCTGTAGCTGCAGCATTATTCTCGGGTTGCAGATTTGCTAGCGACAACGTCACACGAAACACCAAACGACATCATAACTACAGGTGAGTGAGACGTTTGTTCTCAGAAAAGGAATAAAATCATCTGTTGTTTGGAACAGTAGGGAACTGTTTCTCCTGCATAGAGGCACAGTTGTCTGGCCACACAAGTTTCATTTCACTGTTTTTAACATATTTTTGAAACTTGTTCAGTACGTTTTGCTAGTGACTGACTCCATCGTTCACTAATGCATCGTACCTGAGACGTTACTAAACTTAACAAGCAAAGCAAAAAGCAGCATTTTTTAGAAGATATTCCAACCAATTAAATCTTTTAAATGAACTAATTTCATGGAAAACTTTGAATCAGTTTTCATAAAATGAGTTTTCTCTTTTGTGTGCCAAAATAATCTATGTAAATAATCTATGATACTGTATATGTAAAATGCAGTGTAAACTGCAGGTCTTTTTATTTATTTGCATTGCCGCTCGCATTTCTAAATATTTGCGACTTGTATGTGATCTCCTGTGTTGAACTGCGTTCATAGAGCGCAAGTGTCNTTTTCTTTAGCATGAAGCCCATAATTATTAACATATGGAATTATTAATATATAGAACATGATGACAAGAAAACAGGTAAAGTGTTTTTAGTTAAGAAAAAAAAGAGCAAGACCCTTGGTGAGCATCACCTATCTTCCTTTATTATGCAAATAATTGCCTTCTGCAATTGATTTTGCCATTAAGAGGTTCAAAAATATATTTTTTCCTAAACCTCTTTTTTAAAATAGTTTTTTTTTTAAGCGCCACCCTTTGCTTCAGCCCCCAAAACCAACTAATTTGGATTTCTTCTAAAAGAAGACAATAAGGAAGGTTATCTGCTTCAGGCGACAGGTTAATGCCTGCAGCCGTTCATATCAGTGCCTGTATTTGAAATGACAGTGAAAGCAAAGTAGAAACAAGGAGTAGGGAATAAACGGCAACGTTCTAATGTTTTGTTGTTTTTTTTCTCTTCCTGAAAGGCAGCGTCGAAAAAAAAAAAAAAAGGAAAACTAGTTTTATTTGCACTGTTTCCATGATCCTGCTGCTTTCAGCATTCAGAAACTGGAGGAGATGATGAAAACACACCTTCTGCACAAAGATGGCTTAGTTTCTGCACCTACTGATGTTCAGAAGGTCCTCGGAGGTAGAGTAGATCTGCTGCCAGGTGTGAGGATCTGGCATCAGACACCTTCAGCGTGCCTGGAGATGTTTCAGAGAGCTGCTATCAAACAAGTTTCAGACACACTACAGCTCACAAGAAGACATTTCTCTGTGAAATAAACACAATTCTTCCAACTGAGGTCCTTTACTTTAAAACACAGATTTCTATCAGTAATAGTGTAGTGTAGATTGATACAACAGAACATGCAGCAATCAAATATGTTTTTAAAAAGCTCACATTTTGCCTTTAGGCTGAAAACCAGAATGTTCATTTGAAATGTGATCTAGTATTTTTAAATTCAGTATTATTTTTTTCCAAACCAAGGTTCAACCATTTCTTAGAAAATAGGAAGGTATTCATTTAATTTTTTTTTTTTTTTTTTTACAAAAACAAAACCAAAACTTTAAAGTCGTAGGGAAATCATATTTAAATATGAATTAATTCTGGCTTAAACCTGTATATAAACATATTATTTATAAGACTGTTGTCCCAAAATTTTGAAAATTTCTAATAAAAAAAAAATCCTGTCTTGAAATCTGTCTTTTTTTTCTAGTTATCTTATGCAG
>NW_015150883.1:519325-524686 GCF_000732505.1 Cyprinodon variegatus
GCTTACTTTATCTCATCGTTTTCTCATGCTTTCCCATCGCCCAGCTCTCCACAGGTTTGCCTACTTTGTAGCGGCAACCCAGACTGAAACAGATAATTGCCTAATTTGTCTCATATGCAGCCGCTCTGGAGCACTTTACCAAATAAACAGGAGAAGAGGCGCAAGTGATGTTAGACACTGTTGTTGGACAACATGCAGTAATTTATAAATGTTTTAAATCAGGTTGGGTCTGGATTAGCCAGCAGGTGGGTCCGGATCCAGACCTCGGTCCAGTAATCCATGACCTTTGCCTTGACAATGAGGCACAGAGTCTTCTGACACTCATCTTCGAGGATTGCCTGCCATACGTTGCAATAAACCGCTGTTGAACAACTCCTTGATCAACATGCCATGTGGTTAAAGCACCGCCATGAAAGCCACTTCGTTGCCTCAACTGCAGCGCACAGAGCTATTTCCGCTTCGGGTAAACGGCACTGATTAAACATTAAAATCAAATTCGGCTTTGGTGTCCATTTTTCCATTTGGTGTTCTTGATCTGAACTTAGAAATGAAAGCAGAAAAAACAATCCTTTTTTATCATTCAAGAGCAAATGATACGGATATATCTCTGCGTGTTCAGTCTGTAACAGGCTGTAGACAGCTCATTCATCATTATGATCTCTACAATAAAGCTGACTCCTTCTAATTCAAAAATTCTCTCCAATAAAGATCTAAAAATGTCTATTCTCTTCACTGCAACAACATTTTCTTTGTATGTTCCATCAAATAGAGTTGGAAACATGACTTCAGAATTAAGGTTTCTACAGCGTGAAATTATCTCTGGTCTAACCTCTTAGATCCTAATCCTGAAGAACAAGCAATGTGTCTCTAAAATCAGTACCAGTGTTCTTAAATTATTTTGATATCTTGACTCTTTTAAATGTGTATTTTTAAGCATACTGCAGATTTTCCGCCAGGCCCCTCTTGCAAATCTAAATGGGGTTTAAATCTGGTTAAATAAAGGAAATGGAATAAAATGATTACAGCAACCAGATGCTTCCTGTAAGCAATGATCTCCAGCTGTTTGGTGCGGCTGTCATCCCCTTAAAGCCTGGTTTATACTTGACGCATCAAACTGCCTTTCCTGCCCCCGCGCTGTTGCAGCCTGTTGAGCATACCGCATCAAATGCTTTGTTCAGAATGAACGAGAGGCAGACTTTTCACACACCGATAAATCGTTATTTTGACAACAAAGGAAAGAGAGTATCTAAAGAAAACAACCGGTAAAAAGGCCAGAGAGACATAAATGATATGTATTAATTTAGATTTTACACAGTGGTTAAAGTCTAAAGTTTTATATAAATTACAAAGAGGTCAAAGAGTGTTTTCCTCCTCATGGTTTTCCTGAGAGGTTTAGAAACATTGTTTGGTCGGAGGCAGCTGATTTTGTGTGTAAAGCATCTCTTATCTCTACCTTTCCACAGGTGATGTGGTGCCTGCCCTGTACTTCTTGAGAAGATGCATTCAGGGCCTCTTGCTTTGTGTGGAAACCTATGTGGCACGCCAAAGCGTGACTGTTAAGCCTGGTAATGCTCAGAAACCAGGTCGTCTGCGTGTGTGTTGCAGTTAAAGCAGATATGCTCTGCCCATTCCGCAGACACTCTAGTGCACCTCCCCAAAATTGTAGTGACAGTCCCGCCGATAGCGTTTCAGGGAGGAGACAAATGAGGCCTCTGATTGGTCATTGAATTCAATTTGGGAAGTTCCACAATCTCCAGTAGTCAGCCACAAGGTTTTCCTCTGGCTGTAGTGCCAGCCACCACGCCTGAAACACCTCGGACACTATCCCAGACATCGTGCAGGATGCTAGTTTGTAGCTCTATGCAACGGTCTGTTGGTTTGCACCCAACGCCAAAAAACGCAGCACCACGGGTAATCTTTGGGGAACACTCACGGGTGAACGATGTGTCGTCCAGTGTTGCATGAGAGGTTGTAAACGGCGAACAAGCTAATCAAATCGACACATGTACATCCACAGACCTAGCTAGTTTGCAATTGTCCCTTTTGCATTGTGCCGTGGAATAACATAGCGCAGACATCACTTCAAAATTGGGCATAAATCAAAAATATCAGCGATGTTCTTGCGACAAGCTAACTGCAACACACTGCTGCGGGAGTATAACCAGCCCTTAACTAAGCCTTAATGTTTCGCTCTCTCCACTTGTTTCACTCACAGCTGTGGCTGGTGACCCTGTAGTGAAGCTTGGTTCAGACGGACATCAGTTACGGTGTAGGTACCAGATCTGCTCGAGTCCTGAGCATGCTAGTGACGTTACACTTTATGATTGGCTGAATGTTGCCACATGACCTAAAACATTATGGTTGCCCAGACAACGATAATAACACAGTGCACCGTACATGTGCCGAGTCGGGAACATCTGTTGTGTTAGCATGCCTAATGACCAATCATGTTTTATGTGATGGATAACAAAACTGAAAAAAACATGTTTTTGGTGAAGAAGTAACTGCAAGACAATAAAAAGGGGGAGAGCTGGGTAGCGCTGGGGCCAGCTGTGCTTAGTAGCTAACAGGCCTGTGCAAGAATAGCGTGTTTTAGCTCGGTCAATTAGCCATATTAAGCTACATAACTTTTAACTTTGCGTTCAGTATAATAAGTCTTTTTCTTGGTCTAAAATCTCTCCAAAAGTCATTTTTTAGGATGTTTCATTTGTCATTCTTAAATAAGAAGAATAAAAATAAACAGAGACTATTTTGTCACCTTGTTAAATCGCAGAGCTCAGTCTGTCTTAAAAGGCAGTGATTTCCTTCAAGACTAAGAATAATTGTTTTCTACTTTCGTCTACAATAGATCGCCGATGAAATGTAAAATAATAGCAAATATACCCAGGTTGAGACTCCGGAAGAGATCTAATTCCTAAAAAGCAGCTCTCCTGCACCCAGAACTGAAAGGTACTTTATTTGCACATCACTTCCTATCACAGCGCTGATGTCACAGTGGTCTGTTAATTGACAGGCTTATATTATATTATATATCTACAAGGCTTGGCTAACTGCATGTAGCAAGGCTAATGCTTTATGCTTCTTTTCCTACGTCCTTTTTCAAATGTCAGGATTCAAACTAAGACATCTATGACAGATTTAAAGCACTTTTCTGAAGTTTTTATAACGTTTTTTGTAGTTGGCTGTCATGTAAATATACTGGTGTAATAACTTAGTATACATTTGATTGGTGTTTTGTATATTTCTATGTTGAAGTTATTAGCCTCGTGAGACCATCCTGATCTCGCGAGCTTTCAAGGTTTCACGCGCAGATCAGTCTGGAGACTCTCCGTTAAAGAAATTTGGATTTGGTTGAGGTGTGAAGAGAAGCGCGACAGTTCAGTCTAAAGAACATGGCGGCTTCAGCCGATGAAACTAGCGTTAGCGTGGCTATCGAGCAAGTTTTATCGGAATTACAGAGTATTTCTTCACTGAAAGAAGAGCAAACGGCAAATATCCTTTGTCAACATGTTGCTTATTTGCTGAGCTGACGAGCCTTTACCTGCAGCAGCAAGAGCAGCCTGGCTTGTGGTTGTGTTTTCGTCGTCGCTCTGTTAGTACCTCATATGCTTTGTTGATGATTGGTTTATTTGGCCCGTCTATCACCAACATAGGCCAATCAGCTAACCAGTATTTTCGTCCCTTCCCAAAATTACTTCAACGGCAGGTTTCCTGATGGATATGTGGAGCAAATCCAGCAAATCCATCTGGCGGAGTCAGGTTATGAAGTTATAGCCCCCATTGTAAATAAGAAGTGATGAACAGATGGGTCAGACGCACTTCGAGTAAAGACTACTGCATGCTACCTTTTAATGCTGGATGATGTCGGCCCTACATCTTAGAGTAAACCTAACTGGTATGTGTTTGAACGATACTGAAGACCTAATGACAGAAAGCAAAAGTGATTAGCTAACAGCTTGAAGATATATTTATACATGTTTAAGCTAAAAGAAGTAAAGAGCTAAGTTAAAGCTGCAGCAAAACTTATTGTTCATATTGAAGAAGTATATGCCATGTATAATCTAAGGATGGGAAGCAAATTTACTATTCCCAGGTGTTAGGCCAAAGCTCGCAGAGGGGAGGATGAAATCTGCAGATGGGAAGGCTGAGAATGACCTTGCTCCGACACACACACAGAAAAAGCTGATTAACAGGGGAGCAGAAAGGCAGGAAGCAACTCCATACATGGAGATAGGAAGTAGGGAGTATGATCATTCAGTGGGACTGTCTGTGTGAAACTGTAAGATGTTCCCCTATGAAGATAATAAAAAGAGCCGGTATTGCAGGGGGGATCAGAGTTGCTTTTCGCAGATGCGTAATGCTGATGCTTCTCTCCCTTTGCAAAGGCGAATCGAAGCTTTGTTGTCCAGAATTTTTTTATAACACTCCAGTAAAGAACTTGGGAACTGAAAAGCTCAGTGCAACATGGAGTACGCCACCAGATAAGCAAAGACTGGAAATGTGTCGATTGGTTTTACATTCAGTGTGAACACACCTTTAGCTGAGTAACTTCGTGAGTGACTATTTTCTACTATCTAAAAATAAAAATAATGTAATGGTGCATTCACACCAGGCATGTTTTCTGCGTCAAAAGATCTGATTTACATACATAGTCTATGGTGGGACGGCATCAAGGGGTCCAGCGGCGCACCCAGGCATTGAAAGCGGTGCATCTGGGCATTCTTGCATTTACACTGGTTTAGAAAATTTTACTTTTGCTGCTTGACGCCGGAGCGTCAACCAATCAGTCAGCCTGATCCAGGAGTTTATTTGGGGAGACAGACAGGACCTGCAAGCTGTTTCTGCAGAACTTTTGCATTTAAATATATATAAATATCAAGGGGGTTTACAAAAAAGAATGGATTGTTGTATAAAAGGAACAGAGAGCGAGCTCTGATTATTATTGCTTCACTAAAACAGTTTTTTATAAACTATGGCAAAAGAGTTTATAAATACCCAAATTAACTAAGAATGCCAACAAAAATATTAGGTTCTATATTCTGGTAACTGTAGTTTTTTATTAAAGACCTAAAAAAAACTCTTTATATTAACTTCCAGCTGCTATAATTAGCAGCAGGAAACCCCACCACAAAGGAAGAAAGTTAAAAAAAAAAAAAACAATCCACTGAACTCTGTTTCCAAGTTTGAAGATGTTTTTCTTCCCATCCAGGAACCTTTTTCAATTCAAAATGTCAGGAATAGCGTAGAGTTCCAGGTTTTATACAGCAGCCCATCAAAACCTTGTTTTTGTTTTGAAAACATGCAAACTGCAATGAACGAAGGGTCCACCCCTTTGGAATGGGTGTCGTTTGGCTTCTTTTG
>NW_015150883.1:525207-526974 GCF_000732505.1 Cyprinodon variegatus
TGTTTAATTCAAAGTTGCTGTTTGCATCACTTATAAAAGTTCCAAATTTCCAAAAGAAGATTTGCAATTTTTCCACTAGACTCAGAATCACCACCGCTAAGTGAAAATGGAAAGGAGCACGTAGGACGGCCTTATGTAAACATATCACCAGAATGATTGACAAGTAGGTGGACAAATTATTTTCATGATCCACCCGGAAAAAGAACATCCTCCCCTATACTTTTAAGAATTTTGGACGCTCTAAATGCTTTTGGTGTGAACGCCTCATTAAAGTGGCACTGCCCTTATTTGAGTAAAGGTTTTGAACCTTTGCTAGCATGTCCTTTCATGTTTCTGCTGCAGTCTCCCATTCCACTGAAGATGAATCTGCTCTGCCAGTCTCCTCAAACCTCCTCCTGTCTCACATTAAAGACGTTCTAAAAAGCTGAATGCTTCACCCTCAGACGACGAACCGATGTTGTGGCAGATTTACGACGTGCTGAGGTGGCTTCACTTCGCATGAACTTCTGCCTGCTCTAAGATTTATTTCGCAGCTGTGCAGCACTGCTAAATAAAAGGAGCGTTTACAACATTTGCAGGGGAATTGTGTGAAGCTGAAGATCCGTCTCTCGTAGGATCAGCAGAGGTGTGACAGCAGAGCTCAGCATCAATGATGTAGGATGCTCTGCATCGCCAGAGGATTTTAGCACTCAACTAGCAGGAGCAGAAACCTTTTTGCTGAGCAACAAAGCTCCCATTTTACAGGAGTATAAGGAGCATTAAGGTACGTTTGCATCATTTATTTACGCCGTCTCATGCTCTTCCTAAATTAGCTTGACACTTCCTCAATGTACTACAACTCTTTCCTCAGCTCCGCCTGCTTAACCCCTCATTTTATTGTTCACTTTCTTTTTTGCACTTCTGGCCGTAAGGGAAATGGGAAGATGAACAGGAGCCCGGATGAAGATAAGCCCGGAAAAAAACGAGACATCTGGTAAATGATTTAGCAGACAAGAACAGGTGGCTCTCCCATCTCCCCGTGTCATCCATACTTTTACAGAGTAAAATATTTATTGGAGTGCCACAACACAAGGTGCTTGTAATTTGGTTTCTGCGCATGGTGGCGCCTGGCCCATTACAAGTAAATATTACACACCATATGTTTTCATCTTTACCAGATCATGTCCTACAAACTAATGTTGTGCTTTCAAGGGAGGGCAGAGAATGAGAAGGGAGGCTGTAGTTTGGGAGGATTTCAATAAAATCGGGAAGAAAGAAGAGAAAAGGTATATACAGCCACTGGTCAGACAGTAAGGATTAAACCAGTATGGATCATACCAATACAGGCCAAACTGGATCAAACCAGTAGAGATCATTATGGGTCAAACCAGAACAGATCAAACCAGTACGGCCATAGCAGTATGAATCAAACCAGTATGAATAAAACTAGTACGCATCAAACCTGTACGGATCAAACCCCAATGGATCAAAACAGAACGGATCATAGCAGTAAGAATCAAACTGATATGGATCAAACCAGTAGGGATCAAACCAGTACGGATCAAACCAGTATAGATCAAACCAGTAGGGATCAAACCAGTACAGATCAAAGCAGTGTAGATCAAACCAGTAGGGATCAAACCAGTACAGAGCAAACCAGTACAGAGCAAACCAGTGTAGATCAAACCAGTACGGATCAAACCGGTACAGATCAAACCAAAAATTGGTCAAACCAGTATGGATCAAACCAGTATGGATCAAACCAGTAGGGATCAAACCAGTACAGAT
>NW_015150883.1:527961-529568 GCF_000732505.1 Cyprinodon variegatus
AAACCAGTGTGGATCAAACCAGTACGGATCAAACCAGTAGGGCTCAAACCAGTGTAGATCAAACCAGTACGGATCAAACCAGTACGGATCAAACCTGGATCAAGTCTGATTCTTTATTTTATAAAGAAAAAGGTGTCAGCTATTAAATTTTATGTCTCCAGCTTTCTTCTCTTTTTATTTTTCCTTACAGATATGCTCTATTGCAGAGGTTATCAACTGGGGTCACGAAAGTTTTGGTTGATTAGATTTTGTTTTTTTTATATTCCCCCTGTAATTTTCTTCCACTAATTGAAATGTCTTTAAATACACATTTCCATGGATTAAACACATAAACATAAGTCATAAACAGATAAATGGAGGCAGAAGATGTCTTTCAGTCATAGATGCAAACATTCAGCGACACACAGGAGCTCTTTCAAACCTGGGCACCGTTTCATTCACAACACCTGTCCCATCAACCAGGAATCAGAAATACTTTAATAATCCCAGGGAAAAAAATACTTTTGTTACATGACTCCATCTGTAATAGAGTGACTATAGGACCAGTTTGATAGAACACAATTTCATTCAATATATATAATTAGGGGTCCCTGTTCCATCTCACCATCAGTTTGGTGTCCTTGGTCAGTCACATAAAATCCTGATAAATCTGCTGGACACTGTGACATACAGCTGGAGTCTGTTAAACTGTTTGGACAGAAAGAGAAAAAAGATTCTTTATGTTTAAACACAAAGCTTCCCTCTAAGAGCGATTTCACACAAAGCTAGTATGCTTTAAATCTGAGTCAGGATGAGACAAGAGTAAAGCAGAAAAAGGTGTTTGGAAATCCACACCCTGATTAATAATAGAGACAGAAAAAGAGAGACAGAATGGAAATCATTGAAGGTGGAAAAAAAAAGCTAAGTGGAAAATCTTCATAAATCTGAATGGAAATTTGATTTTGGGCTTTTATATTCAGACCAGAAGACCTAAATCCTGAATAATGTAGCGATATTCATCCGTAAAGATGCAGAGAGGAAGTCTGGCTCCATCTGAATTTATAGAAATACCCTTTTTATATCAGCTTGTAACCATGGAAAAGGTCAGTTTAGCTGTCCCTTTGCCCAAATATATCATGTTTGGCTTTTTAGAAACCTATAAATGCTGCTAAAGCAGTGCTAAACTTTAAGTGGCTCTACTCTACTGGAGCTTTTAAAAAATAGCCTTTTCTGTCACCATTATGGGACAAATAGCTCTGAATAGCTATGCTAAAGGAACTGCCATAGGAAGCATGCTGCTTCCTTTTCCTTCCTCCTTCAGCTCTATTCAGACAGCTCTAATCATGGAAACCACTGACACACTTCTGCTTTGGCTGAGGAGAAACCAAGTTTGCCAAGAATATAGAAAATAATGTATATTGTGTGAAAGATTTTCCACATAACTAAAGATCATTTATTGTTAAAAAAATGTTGGAACTGTAACTATACAGTCATATGTTTACATTAATGTTTTTCATCACAATGTTTATATTGCTTCTGCTTTCCTTATCAAGGCTGCACAAATGAAATAGTCTAGGTGTCAGGATTACTGTCTGTGTGTTTTTCTGTGTTTGTCTCCCTTCCTCCAC
>NW_015150883.1:531442-532932 GCF_000732505.1 Cyprinodon variegatus
GAAGGAACATCTGAGCTTCAAACTGAGTTGTGGATTCAAACTGGAGATTTGAACCCACTTTCCCTCAAGAGACCATTTGAGCTTCACACTGAGTAAGGGATTCATTTCCACTACGACCCGTTCAAGTACGGCAGGAAATCTGAGTGGCAGTCAGTTTCTCCGTTCGCCTACAAACGACTGCATTCTGGGTAAACCCTGTCCGCCCTCCACCGAATCAGACAAACCCTGGAACTTCCGCACACAAACTGGAGCCTAAGAGTCAGCAACTTCTCTGGAAATGTGAGTTATCTACCAAATTTGAGAATCAATTCTCCCACTGAACCTGAACTAACTGCAGTGTCTTCCCCTTGCCTTTCAGTTCCGGTTGAGCAGTGCTCAGAGCAACACTGGATTCTTCACAAACTCCTTAATAAACCTGTTAAGACCTTTCCCCTGGTCTCTTTGAATTGGTCTCTCTGCATGTGAGTCCGAGCTCTTGATAAAATCATGACACTATTGGCTGTACATGATATTTCTTTTTGTGTGTACAAAATGTTGCCACATTGATTCAGTTAAATCCTCTGAAAACCTACAACCTATAGCTGCATCTATCCTCAGAGGTTTTCAATCTAACCCTGACAAGGATTGCTGTCTAATCTATCTCAAAATCTCACTCCAATGTTTAGTGAAAAGTTGGCAGCCCTGCAGATGAACATGAGAGAAGCGTTGTTAGAACGTGAATGGCGCCACCTTAGGACTGGAGTCAACTCACAGAGGCAGATGAACATGCTGCAGCACCGACAGCAGAGAGCATCTCACCCATCAACCCTAGCTACGGTAAAACTTCAAGAACTACAATGGAAATATGTCGATTCCCAGACTTTTAATGAGCGGCTGTAGAAACTGTGTTTTAAACACATTTGCCTCCTCATTGACACATAAACATGAGGGAAGAACGTGAACCATGCGCCGGACTGCACATCTGCTCGCCAAGGCAAGTAAGCACAGTTTTGCCAAATCACCAACATTTCAGCTACATTTAGTATGATTTTATTGTTTTGTTTCATGGTTTTTTTAAACAACTAGCTACAAAATCTAGCAGTCATTTTCTGTCCTGTTGGAAACTTTAGTGACATCACATGCACCGATAGCGCAGAGATTAGTGTCTTCAGCCAGTAGTGAGTGAGCAAGCCCCTCCCTCCTCCAAAACACCGCAGCTGCAGCCCGTCTCTTGGCTGCATCCCAGCCTGTCCACTAAGCACTAACCCTTAACTATCAAGAGTAACTCCCAATGAAGTCTCATTTGCAGCTGTGAAGGGCGCCAAAGATAGAAGGTGAGGGGCTTATAAACGAGAATGAGACAGCCTCCTCCCTCCAGTGGAAAAGGAAAGCAGTCGTTGCCATGGCAACACAGTGAAACAGCGTGTGGCTGTAGCTCTCTGGCACGGGGTGACATAAAATCAAACATTTTCCCATTTCTTAAAACAAATGTGGAATTAATTAGGTTTTTT
>NW_015150883.1:532943-556640 GCF_000732505.1 Cyprinodon variegatus
TAACTAACTTTTGATTTTCTGTAAGCGTGATAAAGATGCAGCAAAGCAGCAGAATTTACATTTGCATTCCGCCATTAGTCCGCCTTTACACCTGCTGACAAACTCCAGCGAGCTTGCACTGATGCGTAAATGTGACGGACCTTCCACCGGAACGCGCAGACAGAGGGTCAGTGCTCAGAGGCCGTCTTTTTATTGTTTGACATTTTAAAATAAAACATTTTATCCAATGTTGACCCAAATTGTTTTTCTTTCTCTTTAAAGGGATGAACATCTAGCTCAGGGGTAAACAATTAAAAGCCAGTGGGGTCCAAATAAAGAAAATCAACCAGTAGAAGTTGATGAAAAAATAAAATAAGGTTTTCATGCATCTATGTTATACATTGAATTTTTTTATTAAAAAAAATATAAGAAAATAGAGCATTTTTCCATTTTTAAATCTAAAGTTATTTTCAAAGTAGAGAACAACAATCGTTCAGTTAGGTATATAGATGATTTCCTGATTCATGTTTTATAAAACACCTGAACTGACTGTTTAATGTTGGCAGTGGGCTTTATGCTGCCCTGCAAGGCTTTAAACCTGGGTTTGAATGGAGACTAAGCCGTTCTAAGGCACATATCAAGGAGCTCATTCTGAGCCTGGATCCAAATGTGCAGGGTCATCTTTGAGCACCATTTCACTTTTCTTTCAGCAGTTCACCACAGTTCTTCCAGCAGTCCACACTTTCTCTGCTCTCTTTTTCTCATCATCTTCTCCTTCTTTCCCATCGACCGGCTTGCCACAGGTTTGCCTGCTGTGTCTAAAAGTAGCAGCAGCAGCAACCCAGACTGACAGCAGCTCGTTGGCTAATTAGTATCACGTGTAGCCTGGTGCCGAACACTATGGAGAGCTTTACCATATTAACAGGAGAAGCGGCGCAAGTGAAGTTAGAAACTGTCGTCGGACAACATGCAATAATTTATAAATTATTGCATGTTTATAATCCGTGACCTCTGATCTAGCTGATAGGTGGGTTAAAATACATCATGGAGAGATTTTTTTCCATTAGTCTCAACTTCTGTGTGTGATGTTAAAAAATCCCTGCTGCCTGACAATGACAGTTACATTTAAATGATTGTCACAGACATGTTGCATTGTGTCTTATCTATAAAAAGTCTTCAAATTAAGTGTTTAATCTAAAATACTATTTTAAAACCCCATTTCCAGACACCATGGACAGGCCCTGCTAATAAAGACAGTTGAATTATGTCCCATCTGGCTCCTCTACAGAGAGCAACATTATGTTTCACTTCATCCATTTAGACTTTCTCACTGAGTCATTTGCTGAAAACCACTTGGTGAATCTGTGTAACGTAGGAGGTATGAAATGAATAATGGCTGAAAATAATGCATTTTTTTGTCACACTGGGAGGAGGGCTAACAAGTGAAAGTCTGTCTGTGGTTCCCAATAATGATGACATTAAGAACAGACGAAAACAAGTGCCAGGTTCATCTCAGCCCAACACCGACCTCTGTGTTTGGAAGACTGAGAAACGATTTCTTCTGCTCTCCTACAATCATTCCTCTACTGTGATTCATCATCTGCAGCGCTGATAGGTCAAGTGGACAATACAGGTTTGGTTTTTATCACAGATTTAAATGTCAGTAATAGACCTTAAAAAAGACCTGGAAACTGTTATAAAAGGGTATGACAAGGCCTGGGGTTTATATTGTTACAGCTGTAGAACAAACAGTTCAGCTATTCTCATGTTTTTTTTCCTCTGAAAGCTCAAATAAATGGAGTTGAAGTTGCTTATTTTCATACCTTGTAATCAACTTAACCGTGAATGGCTACTGCACAATGTGCACACACCAAACTTTATTTGGTGCCAGAGTAGAAAACATGCAAAGTGATCTAGATCAACCGGTCCACCCCTTTGGAATGGGGGTCGTTTGAGTTCTTTGTTAGCGTGTAACACCTGTCTATGTCTCTGAAAAGGGGTCGTTAGAGGGAATTGTTAGCCTGGCTGAACAGCCAAGGTATTCTTTTCCTCTGCAAGTGGATTGTTTTTAACTTTTTTTGGAATGACTGTGATGACTTAGAATCTTAACCAGCATAACTCATGAAGAGAACATTGAACTGTCCATGTACTGAATGGTGCAATAGAAATAAACTATCCTTACCTTCCACTTTAAACATCCCTTTAACAGGTGAGCGACAGCATAAACTAAAATCATGTCAGAACCATGATAACCAGAAACTGGATCTGAACTGCAGTTTCACTTCAGGTCAGCTTTAATTGAATGTCTTCTGAAGAAAAGGAAGGGTCTTCATAACCTAATTAAATAACTACTGACAAATAGAAAAAAAGGGGCACTAACTTTAATGCAGCAGCTCAGTGGAACTGGAATAGTGACACAGACAGATTTAACGTGTCTGATTAATTTAGGAAGAAGCATTTCATGGCAATGCAGAATTCATCTACAGAAGACAAAAACATCTGTCAAAAAGATGCAATCGCAGAAAGTGGAATGCAGCATTTGTCATTTTTCCTTTTCAGCCCACACATACTTAAAGGCCACTTTTCTAGGTGCACTTGTTAATTGATGTTAATCCAAGCAGGGAATGAACCATGACAAATTTAGGTTTCTGGATTTTTAGTTTAAGTTCTCTTATTTAACATCAGAATGGGGAAGAAAAAAAGGTCCATTCAACCAAAACCAGAATTTTAAGCAAAACTATAAAGTTTCAGAGTAGATATGCAAATCTGCTCTCCTTTGGTTTGAAGCGAATTAACCAAGCACCGCTTAGGCATCCTGAAACAATGTCCATAGTACGATATAGAGGCTGCAATCTAGCACTGACCAGTAATGGAGGAAAGTTTTAATTAATGTTTTACAATCTGGGGATTTGTATTACTTTAACATGTTAGTTAGTAATGGGGATGTTGCTTTCAGCCATGTTTATGTGCCTAGGAACATCCAGAAAGACGACAGCAGAAACAGCTGATCAGTCACATGAGGAAACGTTTGCTATGTCTGAGCTGATTCCACAAAGGGCTTCCTTCTCCCGTTCTGCACATCAACCCTTTTTTAAGCGAGCGTAAAAGCTTTTTTTCCCACGAATTTTAGGGAGTTTATTCAAATTTGACCATTGTCAACAAGCTTTTCTGATGTAATTCATCAATATGTGCGTTAGAAACATCTGATGAAAACACAACTAATACTGATCTTTCATATACTGCTCTACTAAAACTTATATACACGACCATCTTGTTTGTTTACAGAGATTGCTTTTGGAAAACAAACTTGTTCTGAGTTGCCATGTGGCAACTGGGTTGAAAAAAAAAAAAAAAAAAAAACGTTGATGGTTTTCCCAAAAAAGAACCTTTCTAGGTGATGCCAGATGCCAGAGTAGACTGGATGGCCTGGTTGAGATAATAGTCCTTAATAGCTAAAGTTATCACTTGTTGCCTCCAAAATAGATAGAACATCATTATCTGAAGCATTTCCTCTGAAATTTGAAGCAAATCAGCAACAGCTTCTGGTTCCCAAGAACAGATAATGAAACTGAGTTCAAAGAGGCCCAGCAACAGTGAGAAATAAGAGTGAAAACATGCTGCCAGGACCGATCAGTCTGAGTTTCAGCAGTTATATAGACCTGACATCAAAGTTATATGAGGGAGAACTCTTAGGCCCATTAAACAAATTTAACAAACTCAGGCTCAACTGATCTAGCCTGTGTTTGGAAACCGGTGAGTTAGTTTAACACACGCATAACAACTATGAAAACCCATCATTAGTGGAGCCCTGTTTCCAAAAGTCACCATGACAACAGAAAAGTGGAAGTGCTTTTTTTCATCACACTGGAACTAGATATTTTAATGCAGAATTAAAGAAAATACTGGTTTAAAAACAGAAACAGCTCTACAGCTGCAAAAGAGAGGAAGATTTTGAAGGAGGAGATGCTGCTGGGATAATGTGGAGGTATACAGTATGTAGACTGGTATGGCAGGCAGTTTTAACATTTATTAAAATAACTCTCCTATTAATTATGAATTTTTAGATCACTGATATAGGATTCTTCCTGGTTAGAATCAAATTCCTAGTCAGAGCTGTAATGATCAAATAATAACTTATATTTTTGTAGCAGACGCTGAAAAAACAAATAACTAGAAATGTTTACACATTTTAAGTGGCTGTTTTTACATTTATAAGGTTGGCTGAATATGTATCTGAATTACATTACAAACTAATAAATGTCTAAATGGCCTGCCATACCTGTTTTAATCACATAACATTTAAGGAGGGTGAAGACACATGACACTGAGTTGATGGAGGAAAACCTGCTCTGGACCCTGTTAGCTCTGAGGAGAATGTTACCATGGCAACAGACAAAGATTAAGTGAACTCTCTTTGTGAAACGGAAAACTCAGAGTTTCCCTGCTTTCATGATTAACTCTAGCCTGGGTGCCATTCCGAACTTAGTCCCGCCCACAACGTTTGGGGTCGGGAAGTTCTGTCAGGCTCGCACCATATCTGGCGGGCCAATCAAATTGTCAGGGCAGGCTTTATACGATGATGGACAGATGATCAACAGTAACGTCAGAATAACCGTAGAACTGTCGGTGGCCATAACAGACTGAAACATGGTGGATACAGGAGAGTTTAAAACACCATCTTGTGTTGTTGGCAGACTAAAGACCATTCAAACTTTTATTGCATACCTGCTGCTAGACGAAAAATAACCAACAGTAGTCACAGCTATTCAGGCAGAAGACAGCAGAAGACATGAGGCAGATTTTAACATTCCTCTGAGAGTGGCCAGAACCAGTCGTTAAAAGCTCAGCTAACTACACAGTCTCTCTCTGCACTGATTGTTGGGTTGCACCAAAAACTGAGTTATATCATGGTTAGTGTCCAGTTTATTGAAACAAAGAGGAAAATAGTCTGTCAGCATATTAGAGCCACAAACCCTTTCTTATTGACTGGGTTTAAATATGTTTTTATTGGAAATTATGTTTTTTTCCCAACATATTTTATTTATCTTTCATTTTTAATTCAGTAACCTAATAGGTTCCTCTTTTGCATTATTATAAAAATATCAAAAATGTTATACATTCAGTTAAATTATATTCAGTTTATTTCTATAGCGCCTATTCACAACACTTGTCATCTCAAGGTCCTTTACAGTTCACCAGATCATACAGTCAAAATTAATCAAAGTTTTCTATCCAAGGAAAACCAGTTGATTGCATCGACTCATTGACTCAAAGGCAATCCCTCACACTAAGCATGCTTGTAGTGACAGTGGAGAGGAAAAACTCCCTTTTAACAGGAAGAAACCTCCAGCGGAACCAGGTTCAGTGTGAGCGGCCAACTGTAAAAGGCGGCCCCGTCCAGGAAACACACAGCCAGGCAGACGAGCTCCGAACCAACTCCCATGTCAGAGGACGAAAAGAGCACATCCAGCCAGTCACGGTCAGAGAAACAGGACTACACTGAAAAACAGGCCGATCTCAAACATCTATAAACAAAGGTTCTGATGGCAGCAGCACAGCTGATATTTCTCTCCAGGATGGCGTCAGTGAACAGACCAGATGAAGCTACTATGAGAAAAAGCAGAGAGAGCAGAACGTTAGAGATTGAACTAACAGATTCTCAGAGTGGGAGAATAGAGATAGAATGAAGCAGAATGATGAAAAAGGGGTCCCTATGTCCTCCAGAAGTCTAAGCCTATAGCAGCATAACTATAGAGATAGCTCAGGATAACCTGAGCCACTCTGACCATAAGTTTTATCAAAAAGGAAAGTTTTAAGCCTAGCCTTAAAAGTATATAACAAAATGTATAAATATGGGTTATTTGTTGTTGCTTTTTTGCATTTTTGGTTCCAATTAACTGATTTCTTAATAAGAGGAAGAATCCATAGATTTGAGGGTCTGAAAGAATCACACTAAGACGAGGTTTACTAGGTGATGTTAAACAACACGTTCTGAAGGGAGGCACCCATAGCAAGATAAGCTCATCGGTCATATCCGGTCGCGTGCTCATAGATTTCAAGGCATTTCCTTTTACAGGATCCCTTTTCCTGCAGATAATGTGGTTTACCTTTTTTTTAAATATACTTCCTCTTTTACTGAAGTATTATTTATGAGGTCGACATTTTCCTGGGTTATCTGCACTGAAAATGTGAAAAAGTGATTTCAGAGTCCGAACAGCTCCTTGAAAGATAAGAAACATAGGATGTGGTAGGAGGTCAAGCTTCTCTATCTGTTCTCTTATGGCATGTAAAGTGCTGAGCCCTGCTTTTCTTTTCCTATTTTCACAACAAAGCTTCACTTATCCAACAAATGTTCAGCATTGCTGAGTAGCTGACCCCTAATCTAGCAGGGGTTAAGTGCTGGTGGGAGAAATACAGTCCTTCTCTCTACTGTATTGGATTAAATGAAGGCGTGGCTGATTGACTGTAAACAGCCAAGTTCTCCTCCACTGTATTTAATCAAGTGTTTGAATAAAAGCGTCTGAAAAACAAGTGCAGACAAAACCAAATGTCCTTTCAAGAAACAAGTATAAATACTAGTTTAGGGATTGCTGCAAGTAATTGATGCGTAAATGCACGTTTTTATAAGTGTTCAAATGCTTTGAGCCTTTTTCCATCTAATTATCTTATAGCTGTGACAATGTCTTCCTTTTAGTATTTCACTAAGTGCTGCTCACCTGTCTTTGGTTTTTTCCTGGTGTATTTATGTCAGTGTTTTCTCCTCCCTCATTGCCTACTCCTCTGATTCTCACCCTGGTTCCTCTAAGATTGATCCTTTTTCATTTCATCTTTCTAAGATGATCACAAACCCTAAGCAAAACCCCCTGGAAAAAATGAATTTATGTTACAGATCAGCATAAAGAAGTGAAACACGGCGTGAGCCAGTCAGGACTCACACACCAGTATCTGTTATGCAGCATTCAGACCAAACACATTTTGAGCCACACCTCACCTTTGATGCTCGTATTTATTAAAGTCAGACACGTTTCAAGTTGTGTGTACAGATTGTTGCGATACATGGTAAATGGCCTGTACTTATATAGCGCTTTTATTCAAGTCAGGAGACTTGACCAAAGCGCTTTACACTTCATTCACCCATTCACACACACTCACACACTGATGGTGGCAAGCTACATTGTAGCCACAGCTGCCCTGGGACTCACTGACAAAAGCGGGGCTGCCGTACACTGGCGCCACCGGGCCCTCTGACCACCATCAGTAGACGATGTAGGTGAAGTGTCTTGCCCAAGGACACAACGAAACTGAAAGTCAGAGCCGGGGCTTGAACCGTCAACCCTTCAATTTTAAGGCCAACTCCTACATCCGACACCACTGTCAACCTGATACACTGTTTCAGAACACCGGAAGTATGCCGCTCTGAAGACACACCCCTCCGGCGTATGTTTTAAAAACCTCAGCTTCCCATATTAGCGTCCTATTTTGAAGGCGGTTCGCTTCGCTAACGGCTAGACAAGAGCACTCCTAGTCTAAGGCTATGCTACGTTGCAACCAATACCCCTCTGGAGAAATCTGTGCTTGCTGGACCGAGTCAGACTGCCTTTTTCCTGCAATTCAGAAGAAGCTGAACGCAGTGTTTTTATTTTTCCTGCGATTCAGAAGGAGCTGAACGCAGTTTTTTTTTATCCTTTCTGCGATTCATACCAAGTTGAAGGCAGGATGTTCTAAATCCTGCAGCAGCAGAGACAGAGAAGAGCTACTCCAGCTCTGCTAACCGCCGAATAACCTGATCGTTGTTCGCCCAAAAAAAAGCCGCCTGAGAGACGGAGCAGCGCTGCGGAAGTGCTGCTACAGGCAGTGGCTACACGCTAACCACCGTAGCTAAAAGGGAGACGTCTCGCATGCTACTGGGAGTTATAAAATTAACCCCGCGCAAATTGCATCTCATTGTTGCATCGGATTGATCCAAATCTCTTTTATTCGCTGCTGGACGAACGGACTGTATCGAAGACGGGCCTACAGAAACCGGACCGACCTGAAGGCCTCCCCTACCCCCTACTTTCCATCTGATGCTTAATTAATGCTCTGCTTGGGTGAACTACAGGTAGATAGAATTGTCATGTTGGTGTTTTTATATGCAATAAGCTTTCTGATTCAACTGCTGATGATTTTTATAGGTTTCTATGAATGCTAATGCTCACCACAGGCCGAACGCGTCACATGTTGCTGAAGCTAACTGCTAAATCGTGAGCCTCTCGTTGTGTCAGTTGGACCTGACCAGAACCAGGACCGCTGGGGGCAGCTAAGCTAACGGGTCTTTGAGCCTCATCAGAGTTTAATGCAGTTAACATCTATGTGTCAGGGTTTATTGACATTTTATCTGCTGCTATTACAAAGAACATTTTTAAATGCATTAAGCCTTAAAATTCAAACATCTCTCAGACTTTCAACTTAAACCCATATTTCTTTAGTTTTGCTTAATTTCCAGTAGTGTTTAGTGTTTTGCTTATTTATTAGATATAATACTGTGTGATTGTAGCTAATANAGTTGAGCCTGAGTTTGTTAAATTTGTTTAATGGGCCTAAGAGTTCTCCCTCATATAACTTTGATGTCAGGTCTATATAACTGCTGAAACTCAGACTGATCGGTCCTGGCAGCATGTTTTCACTCTTATTTCTCACTGTTGCTGGGCCTCTTTGAACTCAGTTTCATTATCTGTTCTTGGGAACCAGAAGCTGTTGCTGATTTGCTTCAAATTTCAGAGGAAATGCTTCAGATAATGATGTTCTATCTATTTTGGAGGCAACAAGTGATAACTTTAGCTATTAAGGACTATTATCTCAACCAGGCCATCCAGTCTACTCTGGCATCTGGCATCACCTAGAAAGGTTCTTTTTTGGGAAAACCATCAACGTTTTTTTTTTTTTTTTTTTTTCAACCCAGTTGCCACATGGCAACTCAGAACAAGTTTGTTTTCCAAAAGCAATCTCTGTAAACAAACAAGATGGTCGTGTATATAAGTTTTAGTAGAGCAGTATATGAAAGATCAGTATTAGTTGTGTTTTCATCAGATGTTTCTAACGCACATATTGATGAATTACATCAGAAAAGCTTGTTGACAATGGTCAAATTTGAATAAACTCCCTAAAATTCGTGGGAAAAAAAGCTTTTACGCTCGCTTAAAAAAGGGTTGATGTGCAGAACGGGAGAAGGAAGCCCTTTGTGGAATCAGCTCAGACATAGCAAACGTTTCCTCATGTGACTGATCAGCTGTTTCTGCTGTCGTCTTTCTGGATGTTCCTAGGCACATAAACATGGCTGAAAGCAACATCCCCATTACTAACTAACATGTTAAAGTAATACAAATCCCCAGATTGTAAAACATTAATTAAAACTTTCCTCCATTACTGGTCAGTGCTAGATTGCAGCCTCTATATCGTACTATGGACATTGTTTCAGGATGCCTAAGCGGTGCTTGGTTAATTCGCTTCAAACCAAAGGAGAGCAGATTTGCATATCTACTCTGAAACTTTATAGTTTTGCTTAAAATTCTGGTTTTGGTTGAATGGACCTTTTTTTCTTCCCCATTCTGATGTTAAATAAGAGAACTTAAACTAAAAATCCAGAAACCTAAATTTGTCATGGTTCATTCCCTGCTTGGATTAACATCAATTAACAAGTGCACCTAGAAAAGTGGCCTTTAAGTATGTGTGGGCTGAAAAGGAAAAATGACAAATGCTGCATTCCACTTTCTGCGATTGCATCTTTTTGACAGATGTTTTTGTCTTCTGTAGATGAATTCTGCATTGCCATGAAATGCTTCTTCCTAAATTAATCAGACACATTAAATCTGTCTGTGTCACTATTCCAGTTCCACTAAGCTGCTGCATTAAAGTTAGTGCCCCTTTTTTTCTATTTGTCAGTAGTAATTTTATTAGGTTATGAAGACCCTTCCTTCTCATCAGAAGACATTCAATTAAAGCTGACCTGAAGTGAAACTGCAGTTCAGATCCAGTTTCTGGTTATCATGGTTCTGACATGGTTTTAGTTTATGCTGTCGTTCACCTGTCAAGTTTATTTCTATAGCACCATTCAGTACACGGACAATTCAATGTTCTCTTCATGAGTCATGCAGGTGAATATTCTAAGTCATCCAGGTCACAGTCATTCCAAAAAAAGTTAAAAACAATCCACTTGCAGGGGAAAAGAATACCTTGGCTGTTCAGCCAGGCCAACAGTTCCCTCTAACGACCTCCTTTCAGAGATTTTGGCTATGTTCACACTGCAGGCCTTGATGCTCAATTCCGATTTTTTTACGAAATACGATTTTTTTACGTTGCCGTTTATATTTCCAAATATATGCGACTTGTATGTGATCTCCTGTGTTGAACTCCATTCATACAATGCAAGTGTCCCGCATGCGCAGTAGAGGACACAATGACGTCACATGCCAGCGTGATCTTTTTTTCTGGAAGTAAACATGGATGGTAGTGCTGGCGCGCATCTAGCAGTCTTTTCAAACCATAGAAACACAATCTTTTCAATATGGTTAAACATAAATACTGCTCTCCGCATCATCGTCTGCCATGGTATTTGTTTTTCTTGCTGCTTCTGCGTAGCAAGACACATATAGTATATATAATAGTGACCTATATTGGGTATTAATGACGTTCAGGAGGGATGAATCCGACCTGGCCATTCAGACACAGGTCGCATTTGAAAAGATCAGATTTGCATTGGATTCAGGACCACATAGCCATGTGGCCTGGGTCAGATTGGAAAAATCTGTGTTGTTCAGACAGCCATGAAAAGATCAGATTCAGGTTGCATATGGGCCAAATCAACCCATAATCGGATCTGAGTCATTTCAGGCTGCAGTGTGAACGTAGCCATAGACTGGTGTTACAGGCTTACAAAGAACCCAAACGACCCCCATTCCAAAGGAGTAGACCAGTTCATCTAGACCAATTTGCATGTTTTCTAAGCAAAAAGGTCCACTCTATAAAGCCTCGAACCCAACACTATTTCTGATGTTTTTAATTGAAAAAATGGAAGCGAAATGTCTTCAAAATTGGAAACAAAATCCAGTGGATTGTTTTTTAACTGTTTTTGGAAAGCTTTACATGAATCAGACAATAAAACAGAAGAAAAATAAAATCAAATAAAGATTTAAACAATGATAAAAGCAGGAAGTAAAACAAATAAAGCAGTTGGACCATAACCTTATAATAACACCTCAGTTAACAGATTACCTTCAACAGTCAAAGGCAGCTCTAAACAAATAAGTTTTTAACTTCTGGCTTCAGAGAACTCAGGCTTTCAGCACTTTTTACAGTCTTTCTGTAAAAGAGTAGGCTTGTTTCTTTTGTTCCTGTGGCTGCCTGAGGTTTCTCAGAGGAATCTATGATCTGCACCCCTAGACAGATCAACACTCAGACGTTATCAGTTAACTGAATGGAGCAAATTTGAAGCTAATATAACATTAATCGACAGTTCTTTGTGAGTCAGTTACTTATTTACAACACTAATCTGGACACGTAGATTTTGCTCCAGCTGATCTTGTTATCTTAAAGGAAAAGTCCACTCATATTCAGAATACAAACTTCTGAAAGGACTTTAAATATGAAATTATTACATACTACTCAATAAATTATAAATATTTTTAATGAAGATTAATTTTCATGTAAATGTGTTTTACTGGAGACATCCATGCTTGTCAAAGAACACTACTGCCACCTACTGGTTTGTGACGTCACGGTGCGGTATCGGCTGTTGATCAAGTCCCAGTGCTGTATCTGGTGTTTGTCACAACGCGCTATTATCCAAGTCATCTTGAAAACATTNGGGCCCTCTGACCACCATCAGTAGACAATGCAGGTGAAGTGTCTTGCCCAAGGACACAACGACACTAAAAAGTCGGCTTGAACCATCAACCCTTCGATTTCAGGGCAAACTCCTAGATCCGACACCACTGTCGCCCTGATACACTGTTTCAGAACACCGGGAGTGCGCCGCTCTGAAGACACACCCCTCCGGCGTATGTTTTAAAAACCTCGGCTTCCCATATTAGCGTCCTATTTTGAAGGCGGTTCGCTTTGCTAACGGCCAGGCAAGAGCGGTCCAAGCTGAAGGCTATGCTACGTAGCAACCAATACCCCTCTGGAGAAGTGCACTCGCTGGACCGAGTCAGACTGCCTTTTTCCTGCAATTCAGAAGGAGCTGAACACAGTGATTTTATTCTTTCTGCGATTCAAACCAAATTGGTGGAAGTGTATTCTAAATCCTGCTGCAGCCGAGACAGAGAAGAGCTAATCCATCTCTGCTAACTCCTTTTTTTTTTATCTGCTGCTATTACAAAGAACATTTTAAAATGCATTAAGCCTTAAAATTCAAACATCTCTCAGACTTTCAACTGACTCTTTTGCTTAATTTCCAGTAGTGTTTAGTGTTTTGCTTATTTATTAGATATAATACTGTGTGATTGTAGCTAATAACGGTACTACTGTATTTTAACACGTGATCTGTTGTGTTCATTTCAAACAGGGAATGATTCATCACTCAGGTTGGATTCACTCTTCTTTCAGTAGCATCCGAATTAACACATTTATTTGGTTGGTGATTAATAACGTTACTTAGAGCCACAGCCTAAATTACTAAAATGGTGAAAGACAACTGGATTTTTAACAACTGGATTTAGGAGTCTAACCTTTTTAGGAAAGGGGCTAAAACCCTGGTCACTAAGAAAATTACAGTTATAATCATTCAACTGATAATAAATAACTAGCTTTACCCTTGATTTGAATTACCTATTAATTAATTAACTTCCAGTTCTAGTTATTCAATAGAATCATAATATTCTGGTGAAGTGGCACAAGATGCATCTGACATGCATTGACAGAGGCAAATGTGATGAAGAGAGAATTTTGATTATTTGCTGTTATGAGCACCAAAAAATAGTTTTAAGATTGTTCTAAGTTAAAAAATTACACTTAAAAAACATCCTCTGTGTCGTCACCTCATCAGGATTATAGGCCTACTTCTATGCTTTTTCTGAGCAGCAGACCCACTGAAGCCAACTAAGCGACTGTCGCTATATTAAGTGATTTTTCACTGCAAAAAATCTAAATCTAGATAAATAATTTTTTCTTAAAATAAGTGCATTTGTTCTTGAATTGAGGAGGTAAAAGAGACATTTTGCCAATGGAACAAGACAATTTACACTTAAAATAAGAAAACACAATTGCATTGTCTTATTTCAAGTGCATATTATCTAATTATCTTATTTTAAGAGTAAAATTACTCATTCGATTGGCAAACTATCTCATTTTCCTACTCAAATTAAGGGTGAATACACTTAATTTAAGAATTTTTTACTTATTTCTAGATCGTTTTTGCAGTGTTCAGACCTCTCCAGTGATTTTATGTGTTTTTTTCAAAAACTAGCTAGCTACCAACCTAGCAAACATTCTTTTCCCTGTTTTTGGACACTTTTAATTCAATTCAGTTATTTTATATAGCACCAATTAACAACACGTCATCTCAAGGCACTTAACAATACAACCAGATCATACAGTCAAATTGATTCAAAGTTTTCTATCTTAGGAAAACCTGTTGATTGCATCGACTCACTGACTGTATGAGTAGAAATGCCAATCTGCTTTATCCAACACCTGAATAAAGGTTAGGTTAATGGGAGTGCTTTCCAAATAACCTTCATTACTCAGTGTGAAAAATTTTCAGCTTGTATTGCTCTTCACACAAAACTACCCAGGAGATACAGAAGCAGGTGACCCAAAGATTCAAGAAATCAGAAAATGTACTTTCGTTGTTTAGAATGTGAGATGTTTATTGAGGCTATGGCTCGATCGAAAACACAAGGACTCTCTATGGTTTATCCAGTGTAACACTAAAAAAGCACACTAAAATCAGACAGAAGAGGAAATGTTACTTTAAATTCACTTCAGCTCAATTTTTAAGGGTGGCAAACCGTAAAAAGGGCCTTCATGCTTATTCAGGCAAA
This sequence comes from Cyprinodon variegatus, assembly GCF_000732505.1. NCBI lineage: Eukaryota > Metazoa > Chordata > Actinopteri > Cyprinodontiformes > Cyprinodontidae > Cyprinodon > Cyprinodon variegatus. Next base: position 546,941 of record NW_015150883.1, read on the forward strand.
TGGAGATGCTTTCAGGCAAAAACAGTAAAAACACATGATGGTTGAAAACTTTATATATATATAAGTGGATCAAGTTCTTCGAGTGCAAACACTGGTTGGATTACTAGAAAAGGAACTGGATGGCTTTAATGAAAATATTGTTAGTTGGAAATACTGGGATGTCTATGCTGCCTGTTACACACATTGACAGGAATTGAATTTCTGCAAATATTTTCTTTCTATTTGTGAACACTTAATTACATTACTACCACATTAAGGTAGTTTCCACCCCATCTTGTCTACATTTACAAAGGAAGCAATTCATCATCTTTCAACACTATGAATTAAATCTAAAATCCCAAAACAGTGTCTAAAAGGCAGTTGGATTTGTCACCACTGCCTGTGATTGTCAGCAAAGCAACTGGGAATATCAGCATTAATATCCAGACAGCCAATCGGGTGCAGCGGTCACACAGTTCACCACTAACATGTCCAAAATGCTGCATTCAAAAGTTTTGACAGGCTTTTCCAATTATTAGTGCCTGAGTGTTGCTGGCCTACCTGGCAGGTCTTAATTAGACATAGAGTTTACACTGTAAATAAATGTTCTGGTTCCTTGGACCCAAAGGATTAGTTCAAATTTGCCTGAAGGAGGGGTTTGAATTTATTATCAGTTGTGGGTTTTTAAGGGGGAAGATGTCATATTCATACAAGGACAAATAAATATAAACCCTAAAGTCTTTAGAGCTAGCAAAGTAATTATCTTTTTTAGCTGTATATAAATAGGCAAAGCAACCAATAAGAGGGTGACAGAGTCACACAGTGTAACAGCTGGTTACCTTTCAGGTTTTCAAGGATGTATTTTTCCAACAGACTAAGAGTGATATTACATTTTCTAATAAATGAAAAGAACCTATCTCACCACATATCTCCTGCAGCGGAGCGCCTAGTGTTTTACAGAACTACTGTAATCCATCACTCCGTGCTCTTTGTTCATTCTGAGACCACGTTGTTATCTGGATCCCTGACACCATTTCTCTGCCTTATTATGACTGAAGTGTTAAAGTCTAATTTCCTTTGAGAGTTGTCCCTTTAGAGGATGTTTTATCGCTTCAGAGGGTAAAAGATGTTTGACCCCGGACAGAAATTCTTATCCCTTCAACAGTATCTTGAGGTCTTGATGTTAATTTTGCTCCAAAATTGTGTTTTTAAGCCAATAAATATGTAGATCTTATGGTGGGATGTTACATTTTTTTATAGTAAAAGGAAGATGAAAGAGTAACATTTGTAAGCTTCTTCAGGCTTCAACCAATAAGCACTATAAATAGTTATTTATTCTGTTTTATACAATGAGTGATAAGATTATAAAATTTACAAATGAGGTGAGCATCTCTTGATAATGACAGGCATTAAAGGTATAGAGGACGATCTTTTATTTTCCTAAATAATGGCTCCTAATTGTCAATCATTCAGGTGATATGTTTATGTAAGGCCTTATGTGCTCATCCCGTTAGCTATCCTTTTCTACGCATGCACACTTTCAGGCGTGGAAGTGTGTACGAAATGTATGAGACGAAAAGAAAGGCCTCAGAAGAGGCAGATATATCTCAGAATGCTTTGCAGTTGTACCCAGGTGTCTAGAGTCCTTCAATGACTAAGGCTCGTTCATCAGGACGATGTGCGCTTCCTCAGAGAACAAATTATTTGAAGGCAGTTTGAAGCAATGACTTCCAAATTCTTCTTGTGTCTTTCCATTAGACCATGCCTGGTGTTTGGACAGCAGAGTAGAGACGTGGTAAAGCTGTAGAGTAAGGAGCGAGAATTCTGCCAGTCTACACCCAGGCATTGCCCCATAGGAACTCAACACTGATTTTATCCATATTTTACCGGGTGGACAATAATTATTAGGGATGGAACGGTTTATGAAAACCGTCTGAACCGTTTGGTTCGACTGTCTCGGTTTGGTTCGCGTGTGTTTCGGTTCATGCGCTGCTCCTTTTTCTCATAGGCGAAGCGTGTACACTCCAGAGCAGAAGGTGGCGGTACTGCGACCAAAGCCAACCACCAGTAGTAAACAAGAAGAAGAAGAAACGAAGCAGCTTAAAAAGCAGAAAAAAATCAGTTGTTGTGGAGAATGGTGTGGGTATGGCGAGTGGGAAAGAACAGGAGCTGGAAGACGCGCCAGCAGCACTTTATAGGTCTGCTGTATGGGACCACTTTGCATTTAGAGTGACCTACGATGACGGCGGAAAGACAGTTGTGGATAAAAGTGCAACAGTGTGCAAGCATTGCGTAACACGTTTTGTTTATGCTAACAGCAACACGACCAACATGTCATGCTAACAATCAACATATACCAAACCGAAAACCGTGAACCAAACCGTGGATTTTGTGAACCGTTCCACCCCTAATAATTATAATTTAACTTTATTGATCACATTGGAGAAATTTACCTCTGCATTTAACCCATTCCCTTGGGGAGCAGTGGGCTGCCATTGTGTGGCACACAGGGAGCAGTGTAGTCAAGGGTCTTGCCACAATGGAGGCTGTGGGGATTCAAACCAAATACTTGCAGCCTTCTCAGAGCACAAGTGCACTGCTCTAACACTTTAGGCCAACTTCTCCCCAATAGTTAGGGTTAACAGGTTCTGCCCGGTTTGGTCAGGAATTGAGGTATCTTGGGGTGTTATGAATAAGTCAGGGAGGAATGTATCATCTGGTGAATGACAACAGCTTCGAAATGTTATTATTCAAAGCCAAAATTACAGTTAGACCTGTATTGAAAAGCAAGATGGATCCCGAGGCAGAACAGAGTAATGAAGTTGGGACATAAATAAAACAGCTCTTGAGCTGAAGGTCATTTTTTAAATGAAGAAAACAGGACTTGAATATTTTTCATATTGTAGGTCTTCTGATCTTCCTGCAGTTTAAACCCACGTTTCTGCTTCGGCCTTCTCTTTGTTTAGGAAATTCTGCTGTGGGTGTTAATTTCAAGCAAATCTTATGGATATTTAGCATTTCTGTGATGCACTGTGCCTTTTAACAGATGATTTTTCTAGTGTACTGAGCCTTTTGAAACTTAGTGTTGTGATGCTGGCTTTGACACCTTTCCTTTCCATATATCAAATGTCTTTGTGCCTCATTTTAAGCTATTCTTTACTCCATCTGTAAAGCCTCTTAGCCTTTGGATCAGTTCTCCATTTCTAAATTACCATATTTTCAAATTGCCCTCAGACCTAACAGAAAATGATTAAATAACTAAAAAAAGTATTCTGCTTTTGCAAATGGAAATGAAATATATTTCAACAACCCTCTAAAGCTAGTGTGACTGAGTGAGGGTTCATTTGAGGTAATTTTGCATTAGTTGAAGATAGAACAGAATACCTTTGGAATAGGTACGAGGAAAGGGGGCTGGATTTTGAACCTTAAAGTAGTAAACAGGAAGGGTTCAAACAAAGTTCCTTTTTTAAGAACATGTTTTCTTCTCTATGCCAAAAGGATGCAATGCGTTATTATATTTTATGTCTTCTGTCCCCACTTTGCCTAAAGGAGGCACTCATATTGCATGGGATGGTGGATCTCACAGTGGGTTAAAGGATCCTTTTATAAATGTAACAAAAGTGGTGTCCAGTGATAAGATGGCAAGCTGAAAGCAGCACACCATGAGACTCCCACAAAAATGTGCAGTTGTTGGAAAGCAAAGCATTCATCTAAAATATTAGACAATCACTGTCCCTTCAAGAAATGCCATTACTACAGCCTTGGAGAGAAATGTCTGTATAATGAGACTGCCAGAGTTTAATGAATCTTCCTCACCCTGGGTTCAGAATAGAAATGTGTCTCACCCGTCTGCCCACAGTGAACCATTAGGCCTAGCAGAAAGAATATTAGCAGGCTGGCCAAATGTTTACCTACAACTTCTATCCCATCAGTGAGGAAGTTTCTACTATCCACAGGCAAGGTAACAAATGTGCTTTATTGGTGTTGAACTTCTAAACAATCATTTTAATGAATCAAAGCAGGTCCTAAGCTGAGCTGTAGGTTTTGAGGACCTAACACATTGGTGTTAGTATCAGAATTGCATTTATCTCATACAATCTGTATTTTATTCACAGTGTACAACTTTTAACGAGAGTCAATGGGTAAAATTTGTGCACTTTAGGGTGGAAATACGCCATCAGTCCGATGAAAAATGAAAGCTTAAGAAAGCAAAGCAACTTAGAAAGCACCAGATAGGTAAGATACATGTTTGTTAATGCTAACCCAGGCATTAGCACTGACATTTCATTGGTTGGCTGGTTAGAAATCAACCAAATCCAATATTCCCTCTATTTATTCATGTGTCTGGGCTCCATGATTTCACTGAAGCAACACACCAATATCCAAGCAGTTATAAACCCGGGATTATAGCAGGTGTAGCAGGCAATTGTTTGTTAAAAGAATAAGAGATCACAGCCACAACTTTCATTAGTATACTTTTGATTTAAATGACATGGCCCACTTAAATAGATAAATGACTCAAAAAGCTTCATGAGATGTTTACTCTGCTATATGTAAGAGTCCAGCTCTGGCCTGGATGAGGCCCCTGCTCTGGAAGAAATGAGACGTTCTTACCTTCCAGACAGAACTTTTTGTTCACATTGTCATAGTTTAATGTAACGTTCTACATATTAACCTCTGTAAACATTATCAATTGCTGACCATCAGAAATCCTCCCGTGCAGCCAGAAGCCCAGAAGTAACGTAAGAACTGCACAGAGAAGAACGTACAGCTTCTCATCACACTACCAACTCCTGTCAGTCTTTTCAAAGGACGTACCTGTGGTTTATCTTTGCATCTGTATGTCTGGCATGACATTCTGGCATGTCCGGCTCTATTGTCATGGTTGTTTTATATTTCAGGACTTGGGGCAGTTTGTGTGCCATAATAACAGATATTGTTGTGAGACTGTAGCACCAGATTAAAGCAAAGAAAGGATAAAAAAATACAGTTTACTCTATACCGACACGCATCACAAATTTACTAGTCTTAATACTTAAAGCGCAGCATTATAAAATGTAAGAAAAACACACATTTCCAGGGTTTTGTTGGGCTTTACCTTACAAAGCATTCAAATTAATCGTTCCTGGCATTATGGGATTATGACCTTTGACTTTCAGGTTAGGCGAGGGACCATAATCTGCCATTTTATGACAAATTATGACATCTTAAGGTAGGGAGCGTTTCAGGGGCCAGAGCCTTGGACCAGCCTGCTCATCGTTCACAGTCAGCAGGATGACTCTTCTACTCCAGGCTGACTGGTTGGTGAATCAGGGGTCATTATGGTGAGGTGAGAACTTGACATTTAGACAGCGATCAGAAGCTGCTTTGCTTCCGCTCTGCTCCAAACCCTCTGTGGTTTCCTGTTGAATCTCAGTCTGACAAAACCCTTCCTGTCATTATGAGTTGGATGTTTCTCACTCTGTAGGGTTAGCTTTTAAGGAAAGAGGATTACAGAGTGAGAGTTGCTTTCTCTCCACCTTTTTTCAGAAGAACTTGAACATGAAATATAAAGACTTATTTCTTTCCATGTAATCATCAATCGCTTTAGCTTACCATCTCTTCTGCCCCCCCCAAGCTCCCCACCCCCTATCCACTTCCCAGCCTGGTCTACCTCTAAATATCTTCCATTCATCTGCCGATTTCTTTTCAGCTTTGTTCTCCCAATCCAGTTCTCAGCCTCTCTATCCATCCCACTCCCTTCTGTCTTCCTGAGAGCTGGCAATCCGAAACACCTCCTTCACCCAGCCCTCTCCTGGGGCCTAATTAATTTACTGAAATCTCAATCAGCCTTCCACTCCATTACCCTGATCTGGTTTGATACTCTTTTCTCTGAGCTGGGGGGCATTAGGATGATTATGATCAGGATCAGATCCGTCTGTTCCGCGGTGATGCCTCCGTCCTGATCTTCTTGCATAATGATGTAATGATGGCGTGCACGCCCCTTGCTCAGGTCAGGAAAAATTGAATTATAACACGCGGGCTCTAAGGGTTCTGAGTTCAATCAGAGAGATCTGTGCGTGGGAGGTGAATCTCCTGGGGAGGCAATAAACTCATCTGAAGTCAGGAGGGGAAGACGGAAAAAGGGGTAAACGAGGGAGACAGAAGATAAGACGGAAATGCGAGAAATAAAGGGGCAAGTGAAAGACAGGCTGGAAGGGAAAACAAGATGGTCAGAAGCTGACAGGAGATCCTGCTGTAAAAATATGTACAGATTCTGTAGCTGGAGGAGTGCAGAGGAAAAGTGGTATGGAAAAGGTTTCAAGGACACAAAGCGAATGATTTATTCATAGGACAAGCATGGGCTGCAACATGCCAGCATAAGCCCAGAGAAACTCAGGATAGATGAAGGAGAGAAAAGGAAACGATAGCGAAGGTCATGCTGGGTATTGTGGGAGGAGAATGTATGATAAATGGAGGCTATTTCAGAAAAAGCAACATATGGTCTTACTAGCAGCCTAAAATCAACTTTTCTCAGCTAATACAGAATAAACTGGGCTGAGGGGTTTAATTGTAGTATTACTTTGCATTTTTTTTATTTTTTATTTCCATGTGAACTTTTTTGGTTTCTGCAAATGTTTGTCTTGAACCTGTGTTAGTGCTGACCTGAATGGTTAAACGGAGATTATTGGAAATTAATTTTCCTTTTGTTTCAAAGGTAGACACCAGTAGAGAGTTTCATCATCACAGCCCCACGTTTGGGTATAAATACATCTCGCTGGGACACACACCCCTGTGGCGAGTCATCCTGTCCTCCCCTGCCTCGGCAGCACCAGCTCCAGGCGTTGCTGAGTCAGCACCCTAAAGGGCTCATTATGCTCGACGCAACTACATCCTGCACAGAAAAATAGCCCCCCCTCACAGCGTCCGCAGCATTTATACTACGTAGAGCTTTCCACTGTTCGGGAGGCACCAGCGTGTTCAGCTCAAGAGCGAGATGATGTAGAAAACAGACGTTTCCAACTTTATGAAAGCCTCTTTATGCTGTTCAAGAGCAAAAGTTCTCCTACTGTTAATAGTGGTTATGATTATGAGCTAAATCCCAAGATATCTCTAGATGTTTGCATACATATTTTTCTAGATGTGCCGTGCGTGAATTCTGTCTGCGGACACGTCAAGCAAGGTATGGTATGTTGTGGTGTTGAAGGGGATGAAAATACCCCCCCCCAACATCTATCTATGGCTGAACCTCCAGTGTCCCTCTGGACACAACCTATGCTACAGTTAGGCTAAGCTAAACTAGCTAACAAAGCTTAGTGCTTAGCCTCCCCCTGGTCCTTTTGAAGCCTACACCTTTAATGGGATTTTTTCCTGATCTTTCTGAGGGTGGGGTGTTCTCTCGCATGGGATGGGTAACACTTTATTTATTTATCTTTTTGTCCTTACACTTTCACAAGTATAGATCAACGAAATGAACATTCTCCACTCTGCCCTGGGAGCAGTGTGGGGTTAAGGGCCTTGCTTAGAGCGCCTGAGTGGACGGTGTAAGAGCTCAGAACCTTTGGATTCCAGGCGCAGTTCCCTACCAACTAGACCACACTCCCCCATATACAAATGAGAGGTTCAAGTACAGATAGAAAAACACATAGTCATAAGTGGGATTAAAACCCACGCCTCCATTGGAGACTGTGATCTTAAGACAGCGCCTTTGTCGCTCGGCCGTCCTGAGCTCCTTTGATGTAGACTTTAGGCATGCTAAAGAGGATATTTTTAAGCTAGCTCATGGCTACATTTTTGCTTAAGACCGTAGCTACGAGTAACAAGAGACTGTGAAACTATTCTGATTAGGGTGAAAATCATGTAACTAGCAAACAAACTGTTGAACAGGATCAGTCACCACATGACTGTACAGTCTTTGCCATGCATGGTTGAGGTTGACGATGGGTGGTGGCTGGTTCCTGGATCCCACCAGAAAGTGGATTGGACCCTGACCAGCTTCCCAGTCAAACACAGTTAAAGCCTTAAAGCGAAGGTCTTCACCAGCTTGAAAGAGCTCCTGTGTGTCGCTGAATGTGCGTTGATGACTGAAAGACATCTTCTGCCTCCATTTATCTGTTTACTACAGTCTGTTGAATTAATCTTAATGTAGATTTAAAGACATTTCAACTAGTGAAAAAATTGCAGGGGGAATATAACAAAAAGTCTAACCAACCAAATCTTTCGTGACCCCCATGCAGTACCGCTGTGGACCCCCTGGGGGCGCGGACCCCTGTTGAAGACCTCCGTTCTAGGTGACAAAATTCACCAATGTCAGTGTGTCGCTTTTACCAGGTCATAAGGCATCTGCTGGTGTTGCTGGGATTGCTCTGCATGAAAGAGGATCAATGTTGCTGTCACACACAGATGAAGTGACGTTTAGGCTCAGAACCAAAGAAAACAGGTTAAGGGGAGAAGTGTGTGTGGTGAACACTCGTGGGAGTCAGAGTTCTGAGCAGAGAGGTTTTTAAGGTGAACTCTGCTGCCGCTGTGTTATGGAGGAGGGACTTAGGGAATCCAGTGAGTGACAGGTTTTCCCTGAAACGAACCAGAGCTGTTAGCTTTGTTCTCATTGCCCACAGTGCTGGAGCACGCAGTAGTGAGCCGGGGCCGCAAGGTTAACGCACAAAGGAACAGTGATGTAGACACGAGAGAGTAACATGGCTCAGATGGTCGGGTCTGTGGAAGCAGAGAGGGCAGATATCCCGATCCTTCAGAGGGACAGGGACATAGGGATGCTGGGTTATTAATGACATCATAACAAAGAGGTTTTTGTATTTCATTAAACAGTGAGCTTGGAAAAAACAATGCCTTTATAACTGTAGAGGAACAGTGAAAACGGGACATTTTCCCTGATTCCTTCTTTTTGAATCTTTGTTTGAAATAATTCAGCTGTAGTTAAGATGCATGTCCCAAAAAATGTATAAATGAAGGAATAATTCTGTGGAGAATTTCACAAAATGTCTTAAATGATAATAACACAAACTAACATTAGAAAATCATAAATTTTAAATCAAATTTTAAAGTAATTTTTCAAAAACTGTTACTGAACAAAAAAAAAAAAAAGTTTAAAAAGAAAATTTCTTAAAACTTTGTTTTTATTTTGGTCATTTGATTTTCCTTTTAGAAACATATAAAAAAGACAAGAAGCGAAAAAGGATGAGGAAAACTTTGAGGATATTTTGAGTGTGTTTTCTTCTAAAAAAATATAAATTACTTTAAAATGCAACAAAGAAAAGAACAGTTTGTATTTTTTTTTTCTTGGACCGAATGTTGTCTCTTCATTAGAAGAGAAAATCTGACTGGGTGTCGTTGTTGCTTTAGCCTTATTAAATGTTTTTAGAGCCTCACTCAGTTATGATGTCACACATGGCAAAACAGGACAGGACCTGACACCCACAGAAACCTAAACACAGTTACATAAAAGAAGATGATCGGCAAGAAATCCAAACAGAACAAATATAAGGTACCGTGGAGAAATGCTCAAATACCAAAACATATGAAGAAGATTGGATCAGAAAACACCTCCAGGTTCAAAATTCTCTCAAATACTCTTGATTTAGAACTGATCTCTTGATTTATAAGTGATCTGCTGATTTCTAACCGATGTCCTGATTTATAAGTGATCTGCTGATTTCTAACTGATCTCCTGATTTATAAGTGATCTGCTGATTTCTAACTGATCTCCTGATTTATAAGTGATCTG
>NW_015150883.1:557688-558622 GCF_000732505.1 Cyprinodon variegatus
CTCCTGATTTATAAGTGATCTGCTGATTTCTAACTGATCTCCTGATTTATAAGTGATCTGCTGATTTCTAACTGATCTCCTGATTTATAAGTGATCTCCTGATTTATAAATGGTTAAGAACTAGTGTGGTGCTTGTGCAACATGAAGCCAAACCACACATAACACTCAACTAACTGACAACACTACAGCTACAGTAAATCACTGGGTAAGCATCTAGGCAATCTATCAGGTCAATAGTACCATTTTGGCTGATAAATGAAATGAAAAAACTACCACAATGGAGGCAGCTTATATCAAACAGGTCCAGAATAGGAAAGTCATAAAAATAATAATCCATAAACTATCAAAATCTAAATTAAATGATAGTTTCAGCAGGGACACTTTATTCAATTAAATTCAGTTTATTTATATAGCACCAATTCACAACATATGTCATCTCAAGGCACTTTAATTTCATAAGATCATACAGTCACATTGATTCAAAGTTTTCTATCTATGGAAAAACAGTTACATCGACTCATTGACTCAAAGGCAATCCCTCATACTAAGCATGTTTGTAGCGACGGTGGAGAGGAAAAACTCCCATTTAACAGGAAGAAACCTCCAGCAGAACCAGGCTGGAAAGGCTCCTTGAACCCCAGTCGCCCATCTGCTGATTCCAACTGGGGTTCAAGGAGACAGAAGCAGAGATACAAAAAGTAAATGTAAAAGGCGGCACCTTCCAGGAAACACCCAGCTAACAGGTGTTGATGGAAGCAGCACAGCTAATTGTTCTCTTGAGGATGGTGTCACAGCCAACCAGGAACAGATGAGGCAAAGCTACTATGTGAAAAGGAAGAGAGAGCAGAACGTCAGAGAATAAACTAATAGATTCTGCAGACTGGGAGAATAGAGATAGGATTTAGCAGAATGATGAAATAGGGGTCCCTATGTC
>NW_015150883.1:559534-561044 GCF_000732505.1 Cyprinodon variegatus
TTTATGAGTATTCCCATAAAATCATTACTGCTAAGAGCAGGTGGGATGGGTGGTTCAACAGAGGTATGGCATTGGGCGAATGTGGCAACTGTATTAAAAAGAAATCTAGGATTAATCTTATTCTCCTCTATTAATGAGGAGAAATATGCTGCTCTTGTTTTAAAAAGGGTCCTCTTATTCAGCAGTAAACTATTTTTCCGGACTAGGTAGGAAGCCGCAGGCAGGCTTGTGGACCACGATTTTCTCCCCAGCTTCCTAGGATTTTACCTCAAAGTGTGCAGCTCTGCATTAAACCAAGGAGCAAGCTTTCTATTTTTAACATTTTTCATTTTCAAAGGAGCTGCGTTGTCTTAGGCAGTAAGCAAAGAACTAGCAACCCAATCAACAAAATCATCAACCTGTGAAGGGGAATAAGCTAAGCTTTTGCACTCTGCAGCACTGCCCAGCGACACAGAGGACAGAGAAAGTGAAACAGATTCTTTAAAATTTATAACTGCACTATCTGATAATGATCTGCTAAAGTGGAGCCTTCTTTTGGCGGACGAGAAATCTGATAACGTAATCCTGAAGGTTATTTAAAACTGATTAGAAAGGACATGATTGTGAGGAAATATTGTTATTTCTTCACATTCTATGCCATATGTCAGCACAAGATCCAAAGTATGAAGATGAGAGTGTGTGGGACTATTCACATTTTGAACAAAGCCAATAGTGTCTAAGATAGCATTAAAGGCTTCTCTTAAGCTATCGCCTTCAATGTCAGCATGGATGTTAAAATCCCCTATTATGATGACGCTGTCAGTTTTTAATACCAAATCAGAAAGGAACTCCAAAAAGTCATAAGGATCTGGTGGACGATACAAAGAGGTTTTCTCACTTTGCAATTTGGATGAGGGAAACTAAGGGTTAAATGTTCAAAAGAGTTGTAATTATTAACTGCCTGTGGAGTAATCAGTAAGTCAGACTGAAAAATTGTTGCTACTCCTCCTCCTCACCCAGAACTGTATGTGAAAATTTAAATAACTAGAAGGAGTCGCGGCATTTATGCTCTCATAATCTCTTCCTGCAGCCAAGTTTCTGTAAGGCAACATAAAATAATGAGATTATCACAGATCAAGTCATTAACTAGCAGACTTTTTGAAGAAAGAGATCTTATGTTAAATAGACCACATTTAACAATTTTAACTTTTTCCCCAATTGGAGTTATTTTAATTTTAATTAGATTATGGTGATTTACTCTTTTGGGAATCTTTGCTAACTTATTAGATTTTGGTCGTGGGAAAGACACTGTCTGGATGGAGTAAAGAGTGGGTAACAGTAGAGAAGCTGCAAAGTTGTGTATTAAACTAGACTCTGCGTCATGCTCTGCACCCTGGGTGGTCAGGGTTTTGGACAACTAATAGATTTGGCCAGATTCCTAGAAAGAAGTAACCTGACAACAGCCAGATGCATGTCTCGCTCCGCCTAGCCCCACTCACATACATCTGGGAAACCGCCATAGGAATTGCCT
>NW_015150883.1:562431-565416 GCF_000732505.1 Cyprinodon variegatus
AACACTGCTCCGTAGTTCAAAGAGAAGGCGAATGCGATAAGTCTCCCCAACTGCAGCAGTAGCACCCTCTAGTGGCAGGAGGAGACAATGATCCAAGCTCTCAGCTTTCCCTACTTTTCTTGATGGGCCCTTGGCTGGTCCCCTAGGATTCCTTTTTAAACATCAATTTTTGAACTAAAATGTTATTTTTGTCATGATTTTTGGATATTAAGATCTAAAGAGAATTGTTATCTCTTGGTCAGAACCTGTATTTCAGTGAATGGGAGGAGTCAAATATGCATGCCCAGGAGAAGGAGGGGGTCACAGTGGCTGGAAGATGGCTGCCATACGGCTGGCTTTTACCTGAAAGGGACATTTTGAATGACTACTACTGTATATTATCCCAGGCAGGATGGTTGTTGTACTGTTTAATGTTGTACACAGTTTTGATTATAAGATTTGGTTAAGAAACCATCATATTTGCGGGGGATTTTTTTTTTCTTGGCAGTCAACCTGGGTTAATCTCGCCTTAAAATGAGTCGGATGTGATCAGCAGACAGTGGGAACATCAGACTGGGGTCGACTGGCTAATTAACGTGATACCATTGAGCGATGTACGTATGTCAGAATATCACACCATAGCCTCTGATCTACCAAGCCCAGCAGCTCTGCTAGCCTTTGATAGCGAGAATCTGGTGAGAGACTTGGAAGGACAAAAGAGCAAAACAATAATACACACTGACTATGCTCTGGGTCCCCCCCTGTTGCCCTCCGTTGTTTACTGATTTCTGGCACACCAAAGACATCATTGACACAAACCCAGCGTGTGTGGGGTCAAAGGCAACACAGCTTGCTCGCAATGACATAGACAAGCTTTTATTCGCCAATGGGAATGGAGCCAAATACCGGTTGTTAGCAGTTCGACCTGAGTTTTAAAAACATGCTTTAACCTGCAGTTTTCAGGAGGACAGAGGCTTCTGTAGCCCTCAGAAGCTTCAGAGAACTGGCAGCAATGGGTTAGTTAGCAGCGAAAAAGCACTAATTATGATTAATACATAACAGAACAAGAAACTGTTTCAGTAAATCAGATGCATAAAATATCAAGTTTAACTGGGTGGAACATAGATTTACTGACCAGGTTCTCTGTCTTCTCCACTCCTTTATCTGTTAACTCTGGAGTTTAACTTTGGGAAACATCAAACTGTTTCTTCCGGGAAACAGAATCTAATCTTTGACCAGAACAATGTCTTCTCAAAATAAAACTTCTTCACAAGTTTAGTTTTTTTTTTTTTTTGTTACAAAACTTTCCTTGAGGTCTAAATGAAACATCTTTAAGTAAGAGACATCGAAAACATAGAAAGGCATACATTTTAAGCAAAGTTCATGAAATGAATAAGGTTTTGAAATTGAAAAATTTGTATTAGTCCTTTAAGCCAAATAATAAATTCAGATTTTTTTTTAATTGTTTTGATTTAAAAAGTGATTTTTGTTGAGGAATATTTTTATATTAAGTAAATAAAAAGGATTAAAATTTACCTCATGTGTACTTCTTAGGCCAACTGCACTTGGGCGGAATTTCAGTTAATCTTGCTGCCTGGCAACAGGACACTCTCTAGCAATCTGATGGCATCATATCTGGAGTTCTTTTATGTTTGTGACATCGTAGCTGATGTCTATACATTGAGTTCTCTGACTCTGAAGTTCCTTTCTTCCAAAGCCATTGTCGTGAACACAGCTTGTGAATCGCTTGTGCATGTGAAGAAAACCTTTCTGAAGAGAAAAGATGAATCCCATCAGTCATTTCTCTGACGAACTTTATGTTCAACAACAACTGAAAACGTCTTGCCCAAAGGCTGAAGGCAAAGGACAACATCAAATTTTACAACTTCTTCAAATTAAGACAGCTGCTGAAAGACACACTGCTGATAAAACCAGCAGCACTATAATGGTGTCAGAGTTGGAGTTTAATGCCATCTTAGGCTCCAAAGATGAGAAGATTTCAGCACTTCAGCAGGAAAACGCCTCATTAAGAGAAGTAGTGATGAAGCTGACTCAGAAAATAGAAATGCAGCAAACAGATCATGAAGATGAGGTCGCTGTTCTGTATGATGAGCTGATAAAGACAAACAAAGACCGCAGAGATGCCATCAGAAAGGCCGACCAGCCAAGTATTTCTTATCACCGAGGAGAACAGAACAAAGGAGGCAGAGTTCTGTTTGGCCAAGCAGATGGAAGAAACATCTAGATTACAAGCTGTTTGACTGAAAGAGAGAAGTCTCCAGAAGCAGAAGGACCCACCTCCCTACAGCAACAGTAACATCTACTGATCCACGGGACGGTTGTGGTTTTAACTCTGCCTCAGAACACAAAGATCACTTTGAATGAAGAATGTTCCCCCACTTTCCCACTGAAAGCTTGAAGCATGATGTCAACCATTCATCCAAAATGTATAGAAATGTATAGATGTTTTTTATTCCTTGTACCACTAAATAATAATAATAATAGAATAATAAGAAAAAACGTAATAATCCTGCTTCCAGGGTCCACAGCTCTGTGTGCTCCTGGTGCTGGTCCCAAGCCCAAATCAAAGGAGAGGTTTATGTCTAGAACAGAATCAGACACATTCAAACTCTGGTGGTAGTGAGCCACACTGTAGCCACTGCTACAGAAACCAGTTGCTGTCCATCAGCACCACCTCTGACCAGCAGGCAAGGAGAGTGAAACCAATGGGTGTGTTTGGTTGCGTGGAGGAGAGGCTGAAGTGATTTTTACCAGCCTCATCAGCTCTTCTTTCCATCCCCTGGCTTATAGTGACTTTCTTGGTCTGCTAAGTTTTTCATTTTAACATCAGTCAGTGGAACATTTTAGAAACATACAAACTGAACTGGACGAATGGGTCCACCCCTATGGTATGGGGTTGTTTGGCTTCTTTGTTAGCCTGCAATACACCATTACTGTCTTTGTCTCAGAAAGGGGGGTCTTTAAAGGGAATTGTTTGCCTGGCTG
>NW_015150883.1:565456-571465 GCF_000732505.1 Cyprinodon variegatus
ACAGGACACTCTCTAGCAATCTGATGGCATCATATCTGGAGTTCTTTTATGTTTGTGACATCGTAGCTGATGTCTATACATTGAGTTCTCTGACTTTGAAGTTCCTTTCTTCCAAAGCCCTTGTCGTGAACACATCTTGTGAATCGCTTGTGCATGTGAAGAAAACCTTTCTGAAGAGAAAAGATGAATCCCATCAGTCATTTCTTTGACAAACTTTATGTTCAACAACAACTGAAAACGTCTTGCCAAAAGGCTGAAGGCAAAGGAAAACATCCAATTTTACAGCTTCTTCAAAGTAAGACAGTTGCTGAAGGACACACTGCTGATAAAACACCTATAATGGTGTCAGAGTTGGAGTTTAATGCCATCTTAGGCTCCAAAGACGAGAAGATCTCAGCACTTCAGCAGGAAAACGCCTCATTAAGAGAAGAGGTGATGAAGCTGACTCAGAAAATAGAAATGCAGCAAACAGATCATGAAGAATAGGTTGCCGTTCTGTATGATGAGCGCATTAAGACAAACAAAGACCGCCGAGATGCCATAAGAAAGACCGACCAGCTGAAAGTATATCTGATAACTAAGAAGAACAAAGAAAGAAAGAAAAGAAGAAAGAAAACCCAAAAAGAAATCTTTCAGAAAAAGAATCCTAAAGGTCTTTAGAGGCTCTAAAAAGTTGCACATCACTCAGAAAACTGACCACAGTTAAACCTGAAGAATCCCTCCTTCAACCAAACATCACACTGAAAAAATACTTCTTGAAGCCAAACTCCCCAACCGTAACCTTCAACCCATGGATGTCAATCTGGTTCCAGAAAGGGCAGTGTGGCTGCAGGTTTTTTTTTTCAACCAAGCAATAGCACACCAGACTCCAGTTATCTCATTAAGTCAGTCCAATCTGAACATGATGACGTGATAAGATAAATCAAGTCTGGTGTACCTTTGTTTGGTTGGACAGAAACCCTGCAGCCACACGACCCTTTCTGGAATCAGTTTGACACCCCTGCTTTAACCCCTTCCATTAACCCCACATCAGCATTATCAGCTTATCAGCCTTCTCCGAAACCTTCATCTCTCCATTTTCAACCCTGAACTCCCCCAAACCAAATATGAACACGCTTGAACTATGAGAGCCAGAAGGTGATTTTCCTGCAATGCTTTGAGATGGGACCTGACCTGACTGTTTGTTCACATCATTAAACTCACTTCAACATCAGAGAAAGTTTAGGATATTCACAAGTGTTTGACTGAAAGAGAGAAGTCTCCAGAAGCAGAAGGACCCACCTCCCTACAGCAACAGTAACATCTACTGAGCCATGGGACGGTTGTGGTTTTTATCTCTGCCTCAGAACACAAAGATCTCTTTGAATGAAGAATGTTCCCCCACTTTCCCACTGAAAGCTGGAAGCATGTCAACCATTCAATCTGAAATGTATAGAAATGTATAGATGTATTTTATTCCTTGTACCCCTAAATAATGATAATAATAAAAATAATAATAATTATTATTATTATGGTGGTGGTGGTGAGCTACGCTGTAGCCACTGTTACAGAAACCAGTTGCTGTCCATCAGCACCACCTCTGACCAGCAGGCAAGGTGAGGGAAACCAATGGGTGTGTTTGGTTGTGTGGAGGAGAGGCTGAAGGGATTTTTACCAGCCACATCAGCTCTTCTCTCCATCCCCTGGCTTATAGTGACTTTCTTGGTCTGCTGAGTTTTTCATTTTAACATCAGTCAGTGGAACATTTTAGAAACATACAAACTGAACTGGACGAATGGGTCCACTGCTTTGGAATGGGGTTGTTTGGCTTCTTTGTTAGCCTGCAATACACCATTACTGTCTTTGTCTCAGAAAGGGGGGTCGTTAAAGGGAATTGTTTGCCTGGCTGAAAAGGTGATGTCTTCTGGTCCCCTGTAAAGGGATTGGGGTTGCAATAATAGCACAAAGGGATTAACTCAATTGCTGCAAATTAGGTTTTTAAAAGCTGAAATCTGAGTCCATCCCCTCTGTTTCTGTATTGCATGTTTTCTAAGCCAAAACAAAGCTTTGTTTTTGATCCACTCTATAAAGCTTCAAACTCAACGCTCTTTATGATATTTTGAATTGAAAAAAGCTTTCTGGATGGAACTCGAAATGTCTTCAAACTTGGAAACAAAGTCCAGTTGATTGTTTTTAACGTTTTTGGAATTGTATGTATCATGTTGGCTTGTAATGGACTGTCAACCTACATTCACATCAGCTCCTTGCTCTTAATAAAGCCCGTATAGATCAAACATGGGGGTTGATTTGGACATGTTCATAGTCTTGAGAGATGGATTTCTGGAGCTCAGACAGGAGCAGGAAGAATTCAGAGCAAGAAACCTGACAGAGGAACCAGAAACTAATAAGACAGCCAGCCATGCCCCTCTATGGAGGTTTGGAACCACAGCAGGAGATCTGAGGAGGACAGCGCTACAGTAGTAGCCATTCAAACTTTTCCCACTTTCCTTGATGGGCCCTTGGCTGGTCCACTACAATTCCTTTTTAAACATCAATATTTTTACTAAAATATTCTTTCTGTCATGATTTGTGGACTTTAAGATCTAAAAAGAAGCACCATCTCATGGTCAGACCCTGTAATTCAATGTAAAGGTGAAGTCAGAGCAAGGTAAGGTAACTCCAGTGGTTGGAGGGGATTTCTCTGGGAGTTAGAGGGAAGTGGGCTGCCAATCGGCTAGCGTTTGACTGGGAAGGAATATTTTGAATAGCTGCTACTGTAGATCAGAACAGTCATCCAGGCAAGGAGAACCAGAGTAGGGAAGAGGAAGTGATGTCTGGCCAGAGTCTGCACTGGAGCTAAGGGAGGACCATGGGTGATAAATGATTTAACAGTCTGTTTAGGGCTAAATGGAACAGCTTTTTTAAAGGCCAACCACTAACCTGTTAAGAGTGTCATTACTCTGTCCTTTGTTAACGTTTCTTTCTGTCTTCGATTCTGATTAAGCTTCCACTCAACGGTGCTCCTTCACCCCGCGTCACAGCCTCATCTACTCCCTAACTAATTGTCTTAGAACCCTTTAGGTCACAAACTGGGAGAGATTGTTCCCTGTGTGGTAAAGCCAAGCAAAAGTCTAAATTTTCTGTTTGAGTTAAAGTAAAATGCACTTAGTAGGCAGGATTTGGTGTTTTAATCTCAGCTTGACAACAACTGGTAGCAAATTTACACCCAGGATGAGTGCCATGTCAAATAAGAGTCTGAAATGACTTCCATCAGTTTGGATCTGAGCTTTATTTCGATCATTCCTGTCTGTGGCTATTACTTCCAAATTGTTTTGAAAAGAATCAATAAACCCTTTTTATGCCAGAAAAAAACAGGCACAGCTGATGATACTCAAACTAAAGGCCTTATTTCACTCAAGGGTGTCATTTTCATGGCTCTCTTTTGTGCTAGTTGGCATTCAGGAGTGTGTTACTCCCAAATATATGCTCTCAGACAGTAACTTAGAGAAAATATCTAAAAGGCAACTCGTTTTTTGTTAAGAGGTGATCAGAAAGGTCTATTCACCTGTAATGGGCTACATATGACTCCAACATTTGTAGATAGTACTTATACTACAGCACTGCTTGGAGGTTTATACAAGAATTTGAGATCCGGTGTTCTTCATTCAAGCCAGCATTTTATTCTTAAATTAACCTGTCAATGGAGAACGAATACGGTTCTAATGTTCCTGCCTGTTCTGGTCACACAGGTTTTCCTGACTTATTAAGCACAGTCAGAGATTCTCAGAGACAAAATAGACAGTTTCTCACAAACTGAAGCATTGGTTGGAATAACCCTGAGTCGAAAGGCCAGGACACACCGAATCCGATTTTGTATCCAATCCAACGAAAAATCGTTTTGGAAGAGGTAGTGGCGTTTAACGCTCATTGAAAGTCAATGGGGACGATGACACCTGACATGATTTTGCAGAAGGGGTTACGCAGCTCCAACTGAGATAGACCCCAGATCTATTTTAGTCAGACTAGGCAGCAATTCAATGGCAATCTATTGTGTCTGACAGGAAGAGAGGGGCGGTGACAAAGTAAAACACATCCGCTTTTGGGGAAAATTTTCAATAAAATCTTTTAATCGCATGGTGAAAGAGTCAGTTTTAGAGTCACACATCTTGTATATAGTGAGCAAGACAGACTGGTGCAAAAACAGTGAATGAAACAAGCAATAATACTTTACCTATTATAGGATCTTAGAAGGATAGATGACGGATGAAATAGCGATCTTTGTGCCTCGCAAAAACAAAGAGGGACAGAAAGCGTTGTTTATCAATCTTCTCGGAAAAAAAAAAACTTCAGGAAGAGAAAAAAGGGATATAGTAAAATAGCGATCCTCTTTGAGAATCACAAAAAAACAAAATACGAAGGGTCAGGAAGAGTAGGTAAGTGCGGCATATCTTTCTCACCTCTTCATGAAAAAAGAAATAAAAACTTCAATAAACTTCCCAAATCTGTGAGTCCCCACCCCTATGCAGGGGAGCAGAGCACCTCCCTGTTTAGCCAAGTCAACATTTCCCTCTAATGACACCCCCTTTCAGAGAAATAGAATGGTGTCGGGTATTGCAGGCTAACAAAGAACCCAATGACTGCTCATTCCTAAAGGGCATACCCGTTCGTCCCGCTCAATTTGCATTTTTTATAAGCCAAAACAAGGCTTTGTTTTTGGTCCACTCTATAAAACCTCAAACTCAACGCTATTTCCAACATTTTTAATTGAAAAAGCCCACTGAGTGGGAAAAGAAATGTCTTCAAACTTGGAAACAAAGTCCAGAGGATTGTTTTTTAAAATTTTTTGGGATGTATTTTACCCTTATGGACCTATAAAGTACTGTACACATACTAAAAAATAAAAATGAATTAATGTTAATATTATCACTTAGAATAATGTAGGGTTTCAATGCTGCCTTTAAGTTTAGGCTAATTTTAACACGTGCCTTTCTGAAAGCTGAGGTGATTCTTGGAACCTTGCGTCTTGTTCCATTCTGTTGGAACTGCAAATGTTTCCCATTTATCTCCAAGTAATTTGTCCATAATCAATATGCACACCCATACGCTGGTGCCAACTTGGATAATTGGTTGGGATCCCTTCTATAGATTGCTTATGTCTAAGATTTTTCCCACCACAATACATACAAAAAAGCTGACGTCTATTAAACTTGAGGATCTGTTATATGAACACTATTTTCAGCTGAATTATGTAGGCAACTAGTTTACGTATAGAAAGATTTTAATATCGGATGAAGATGAATGGACTGCACTGTCTGCCTTTTAGAACAACAGAAACTTCCTATAAAGAGTCAAATAAATCCAGACTCCATGTTGAAGTGTTTTCCCCTCCAAGATGCCTGCAAGACGCAGAGATTAATTCTAATTAGCTGGATCCAAGCAGCCGGATATTGTATTACAGCAGAACCATTTCTGTATATATACTCTAACAGACTCTACCCCAACCATGAAATTTGTCATTCTGACAGCATTGTTAGTATGAAGTTACTGTTTTAGGCTAAATCCTTGCTGTAGCAGACCTACCAAACTGTCTGATGTATTCTTGTAAATGGTGTTGCTTTCCCTTGTTGCTTCTTTTTGTACCTCGGTCTTTTCTTGTGAGTGCTTGCATTCTCTCATCAGTTTTAACTCATAATCAGTGTATCATCATGACTGCAGCTTACTACATTGAACATTGCAAATCATCCCTTCGTTATTTAAACAACTTGGCGCTGTAAACCTGGTTAAGTCTGTTGTACCAAACTGTTTGTCATCCAGAACTTATACATTTTACAGCTCATAACACAAAAACATTTGCAATATTTATCTTAATTACTCCAAGTAAGCTGAAGTACTTTTTTCTTTAACTACAAGCTCCAAGGTTACATGAAATTGTCTTGCCCTAGCGCTATATATATATATAAATATATAAATATATATATATATATATATATATATATATATATATATATAAACTGTTTTCTCACCCCTCGT
>NW_015150883.1:572875-591554 GCF_000732505.1 Cyprinodon variegatus
TATATATATATATATATATATATATATATATATATATATCATGTATCGACGATCAGAGTCTGAGTGATGTTTTATTTTGAAAAATATAAAAAATTGCGGTATTCTCTCCCAATTACATCAGTCGGTGCATCTGTGCCTCTCAACACAGGTTAATTAAGTTCAAGACTCATCCTATCTATAACGTCCTATCTTTGTGAAGCGGGATTTTCTGCGGTTACAGCGACCAAAACAAAGCTACGGAGCTTACTGGACATCAGGAGCACACTTCGTACGTCATTGTCTCCGATTACGCCTAGAGGGGACCGGCTTGTTTTATTTTTATGAAAATGTGAAAATATTGTCACATCATATTGCGGTCCGTGGTGCAAAAAAGGTTGGGGAACGCTGCACTAGAGAACTGTCACCAAAGGCTTGAATAATCTGCCACTGATGACCGGGAGCAAGTAGTTTAAGTAGAGATTAAAACAGGTGACACAGATGAATGGTGATGAGAAACTGGGCGGAGCTAGACAGGTGAATGGAATGACCCAGCAAGCCAGGCATCAGTGCCAAGATCATGACAAAAGAAGCTACTACTGTCATTTTTTCTTTTGTGAGTTACTATGACTGGTATTATGTTCCTCTGTATCAACTCCTTGACCATTTCTGGCTTTAATCTTCTCAGATAATAAGAACAATATCAAAAATTATTTACTTCAAATCACTTATAAAGGCATCTTTTAAGCACTGAAATACAATGTAAAAGCAATAAGATTAAGGCACTGCACCACAAATACTAAAAATAAAGTGTTCAATTGATTTGTTTTTTTGTTTTGTTTTCTGGAAGTGGTGAAAAACTTTTTCTTTGTAACAGACCAGGAGAATGTAACATATACTGTAGCCTAAACTCATTTTGATATGATATTTTTTTTCTAAACACACACTCTCCCCTGAAATGTGTTTTCTTTTGCAAGTGCTTTTTTCCTGTCAGCCACTATGGGTTAACGTTAATCTTATTTATAAGAATGCAAGTGAATATCTTCTGTCTCTGGAATCAATGACTTGATGCAATAAACTGCTTTTCCTTGATATATTTTTTCTATCAGTCTGACTGGAATATAATAAAGTGCCTTGAGATATTTGTTGTGAATTGGTGTTTTATAAATAAATTGAATGTAATTGAAAGTTTTATTAGGTAGATTAAGATTTATTCACATCTGGTATAACCTTGCTTATAGTTGTATTTAATGTGGTGTATGCCCTAAAAACAACCAAAAATGTCCCAAGCCCAGCCTGCTTCTGGTTGCACTATTGCTAAAAAACTTGACGAGCTGTCACTAAGTCACCTGAAAAGGTTATGGTGTTATGGAGATAAAAAATAAACTGCAGGAATGGGCATTCCTCCCAATCTTTGGTAAGTCAGCCTCACCTTTTAAAAAGCCCTTAGAATATCACAGCTTTTTCAATTCCTTGCGTGAAAAGGAAAACTTGCCTTTTTTAGTCCCTCTCTACAGAAACTAAAGCATAATGGTCGGGTGTTAAAAGTGCCACAGTTCTGATGACAGACAATAGCTGCAGAACTTCAGTGAATGATTACTTGAGATACTCTACAATGGGCCTGACCAATCAGAGCCCATTGTACTAAACTGTTTTTCTTTATTGTACAATAAAAGTATCAAGGATTATGTTAGTCAATACAATATTTTGATATCAGCTGTCAGTAAACAGAATTAGATGTTATAAATGAGTTACAATTGCAGATGTCTTGCTTAATGGCAATGCCAGACATCACACTAACGGCAGAGGTGGATGATCCAGCTCCTGGATAGTTTGTCTTCATCTTGTTTAATTAACCAGTTTATCAGCACCCATTCAGAGTTTTGTTGCTGGAAATGCAAATAGTTGGAACTAATCTGCACAAACTTTGTATTTTCTAGACCTGGATAATCCATGTCTGATTAATAGATACATTTAATGATATTTCCGCACTTTGGTCATGACTGGTACTGAACTAAAATCCCAAGTGTTTCCAGTCTGAGACTGGGACAAGACCAAGTACGTATGCAGTTGAGTCCAAGAGGGGCCAGAGAACATCAAAAAGTTGTCACCAGACCGATCTTTAGACCAAGACCAATACTGAGTACTAAAACACCCAAGTAAGCAGGAATGATAGTTACTGGAGGATGTTCAAAGAGCAATGTGCTCTTGGGTGATACAATGACCCTTCAGTGGGTTTTTGGATTAATACTGGAGATTAATATTGGAGCCCTTTTACCTTTGGCTTCTCCAAATCTCAAAAGGGAGGCATTCTCTAATTAAAAAAACTGACAGGGTTCAGTGGTGCTAGAGTACGGCTATCATTATGGGTTTGACAACATATGGGTGAATAGCAAAATATTTCATCCATTATCTTGTCAAATTATCGAATTATTTCAATGCAAAATGGAAATAGCATCATCATCCTCATCATCATCATCATCATAATCATCAAATTTTTTCTGGCGTCAGTCTTTTTTTATCAAGAAAAAATTTTCATTTAAAGTACTGAGTTGTGAGTGTTTATGTAAATAATGTATTGATGGGTAAAGTTAGTGAGTTGGACCCCTGCCTATAGTCAAGAATGCTGTTGGGGGTTTCTGGTCAGTGTAGGGTCTTTAGGGAAAACTAGACAAAGGCATCATCATTAGGAGCCTTGCCGCAGTATGGAAGTACCACCCGGACAGACTGTGTTGTACCCGTTTCATTAGAATCAAATCCTTTCTGGGGTCTGAATTTCTCATTACCTATTTCTGCTATTATTTTACGTTTCCTTTGAAGACCTAAAGTAGCTGAAAGTATAAAACCGTCCTTCTCAGTCTTGAGGGAAAGTCCAGTGTTCCTAGACAAACACTTTGTTCTCTGGCATTTACCAAGGTGAAACAAAAAGTTCACTTCCTTTATTTCATTAGGATATCAGGGCAGCAGAGGGCAAATTAAGCATCTTAAAAAATATATACTTTTGAACAGATTTTAGACAAAGAAACAACAGATTTTTTCCTGTTGTTTCAGCTTCAAGGAAGTCGGAGTGGAGCAGGATGGGAGGAACCGCGGAGGCTGCAGGCTTTGCTTTGCAGAGGTGGTCTGAAGCGGGGGGGACCGGTTATGGTGAATGTGGGATGACTGAGAGTGTTGTAGCTGACAGCTACTGACTGTTAATCTTAATGCAACGAAGTACGTAGCCAACATCTACTATGGTCTCCAACAGGGAGGTGCACACGCCCCTGTCTGTATTTGTCACAGTTATTGTTGTCTGGACCAATCATAATGCTTTAGGTCATGGTGGCAACAGTCAGTCAATCATATAGTGTAACATCACTAGCATGCACAGGGCCCAAGCAGATCTGGTACCGACACCAGGTAGAGGGAAGTAAAGGGCTTTTGACAGGTTTGGACAGCTAATTCAGCATAACATAATTGGTATCATTACCACAGGGGAGTGGGAACCTAATGGTTAGGGCATAGAGCTTGGAAACATGAGGTTCATAGTTCAAGTCCCACTCCCACCGACTGACACTCTGGATCTCTAAGCAAAGATCCTTAATCCCACACTGCTCCCCGGGTGCCCCACGACGGCAGCCCACTGCTCCCCAAGGGGATGGGTTAAATGTAGAGAGTTCATTTCGTTGCTCTTTTCTTGTGACAGCGTAATGACAATAAAACACTGGAACAAAATGAAAAGTAGCAGTAGGAATATTTAACTCTCAATTGTGTTTGAATCTCTCAGTGGCAGTTGTGAAGTTGATTATTTTGTTTTTTTTATGTTCCAACTTTTTTTTTAATAATTCAGCAAAGTTATTGAGGCTTTATTTCTCATCACGTCACCATAAAAATGTCGATATTAGAAAAACCTGCTCTTACTAAGGAAGGACAAAATGAATCATGAGCTGTTTACAACCATGTAAATGAAAATGTGCAGGTTTAATTTGATGTGTTCTTAAAAAAGACCCCGCTGTCTTTAAACCGTTTGAATTTGAATTGACTGTAATGGAAATAAAGGTGAGGAAAATACCACTTAAGCAATCCGGTGACTCTTTGACCATCTTTATTTCCTGTAGATAATGAATTTGGGACATACGAGCGGGAATGAGTTACTTTTTCATTGACCTTTTAAAAGGTAGACGACTTTATGTGACATTTACGATCAATGAACTCAATGAACTGCAGATTATTTTATTCCTCCACTTCTCCTAAAAGATTGGCAGCCACCCCATTCAGGTTATATCCTGACAACCTTTGACCCAGTCTATATAAATGTTACAGAAACAATCTGCTAAGAAAAGGGAATTAAAGCTAAGGAGGTTCTTATCAGGGCAACTCCATCCCCTGTTTTCCCATTTGATTTCTAGTCCACTGCTTAGGGGGAGCCTGAAGGGACAATCACTGAGGCAAACTTTAAATGTGAAAAAATAACATGTTCAGAGTTGTGCTCTTAATCAGCAAACAGTAACACACACTTTGTTCAGGCTAGCACCATACTCAGCAGTCTAGTTGTAAAAAAAAAAAAAAAAAAAAGGGACGGTAGAATTTATTATTATTATTTTTTAAGCATACTTAGAATTAACATATTGTATTAACCTAAAGCAATATGCATGGTATGGTTGTTACATGTCAGGTACGCCTGTCATTGACCCTGACCAAATCATCTTACAGTAGAATTGCAGTCAGTCCCTGGACTGGCATAGCTATCACTGCCCTTACATAGTTACGGACAAATTCCCCACTGGGATCAGCTTCATAGTCATGGTAGGACACTTCTTTGATTTGATTTATTTTGCTCAGGCTACTTGTTAGCCCACATCCCGCCAAATGTTGAAAATGCAATATTATTGCCATTACTCTTAAAATATGGTAGAAATTTTACACATTCAGTAATAAAATGTCAAAAGGGATGGTATGGGGGATGGACATTTAAGAAGGGGGATGATTTTAAAGATTTTTTAAGAAGGGGGATGCCATCACAGGCTAACAATGACCCTTAATGATGGCCTTTTCAGAGGAATGGGACAATATTGGATATTGCAGGCCAATAACGACCTCAACGTCTCATAATTGGCTTTAAAGATCTGACCCACATGAAGAGAACCACTCAGATCAAGGGTAAAAGTTTAACAGCTTTATTGTAGGTTTGCAAGTACTGATGAAGATTTAAACTCTGAAGGGGAAAAAATGCTGGAACTCAGCGGAGTGGTGAACCGGAACCGGAAACTCTGAAGGGAAGATCACAATGATCAGTTCAGGGACAGTGGGAAAATAGACTGAGGCTTGAATATTGCTGGAGAGGCACTTGCTTTTGGGGGGCTCCTGGTTTATCCCTGGATCCAGTTTGTGGGGGTTTAATCTAGAGAAGAGGGAACTTGGTGGAGAGCGGACAGGCAGACATACGTAGGACCCAGAGGAGTAAAGGAGCGGAGTGTAACTTGGTTTTCCAGGAGTGGACTTGAACGGCTCATGTGGAGGTTTCCCCTTGCTCAGTGAGACTCCGTAAATCCTTCCAGGGGTAGAAGGTCCAGGCTTTTCCAGTAACACAGGAAGTCTTCCTGCAGAAGAATAAAGACAAAAAAACAAGTTCAGACTCAGAGAAACAATGCTAAGATTAGACTCTGCTAATCTCAGTTTGGCTAGAGTACCCAATACTGGCAAACACCGTGGTGTCAAGGTGGTGACAGCCTGCTGCTCAAGTACTCCTCTGGTAATGACCCAACAAGCCGCAGGTGTGCATGGAGGCCCAACGAGGACAGGGCACCGCCTCGTGGTGGAGAGAGGAAAACACAAAAAACAACCCACACAAACTGGAATCCTAACACAACGACTCCCATTGTTACGGGATGCAGCTGGTTTTCCAGTTTCAATGTGCATGTTTTCTAAACCATTACAAGGCTTTTGTTGGGCTACTCTATAAAAGCCTGGACCTCAACGCTATTCCAAACATTTTGAATTGATAATGCTTCCTGGATGTAAGGCGAAACATCATAAAACTTGGAAAACAAAGTCCAGTGGATTGTTTTTTTAACTTTAACTTTTTGGAATAAAAGCCAATTATTTTTCATAAAGCAATGGCAAGAATTTAAATATCCCTTTACCCCTGGTAAGAAGTGACTGTATGGGATAATAACGTTATTAGTAACAGCTTTAATTTTTCATTACCACAGTAATCTTACTAATTACTCTTCACGTGTTGGTAAACTGTTACTTACTTGTAGTCTAACAACAACAGGATAAATAAAATCAGGTATTTGAAAAGACAAGGGAGCCGAAAATTCAGTCAAATAAAGAGAAACTTTCAAGAGGTTTAATAAAATAAACGCTCCTGTGGGAAAATGGGAAAAAGCTGCAGAGGAAAAGTAATCCACCTGATCAAGACTGTAAAGAGAACAAAGTCGTCTTACCATGATGGGAGAGAAAACTGAGGCTCGAGAGGAAACCATTGATCAGAGCTATTGGTATCTAACTAGCAACATGTGCAAACTGATACCCCTTTCCTTCTGAACAAAACAACCGTTTGTACCCGAGAACAATCTGCTTTTACCGGCGGCAGGAACAGCTCACTGACGGGTGTCTACCCGGGCATAACGACTCGGCATGCCACCGGTGTTAAAATCACCTCGGCTCTGATTGACATTCTGTGGGAAAAGCAGAGCCGCTAAATTATGACACCATTGAGCGCAACGTACAGACGTCAACACACTGTGCCAGTCGCCTCTGATCTAACAGGCCAAAACAACTTTGCTTACATTTGATAAACATGGAGTATCATTGGTGAGAGAGATTCAGATGAACTTAAGATGTAACGATGTTGGTTCTGTTGGTTTTCTCTAAGTTTTCAGTTTCACGTTTATCCATGTTTTACTTTGTTTTCTAGCTTTATTGGTGTGTTCTGGATTTATTTAAGTTTCTTAGGTTCTCCTTTGCTTGTCCTCATTTGTCCACACCTGCTCCTTATCAGCTCGTTAGTCCTACCTTTGTTCAGTAATCCATAAATACACTCCCTGTGCAGTCCCTCAGTGCTGGTTCCTCATCTTACTCTGTCTTACCCTGGCTCCTTGTGATTTTTGTCCCCTGATGTCTCCATGGTTCTAGTTTGTGTTTAATTTTAATGTTCGATCTTTGGGTACCTGTTTTGTTTAACATTTTTAAGTTGTATTGGATTCCTGTATTTACTACCCATGTTATCCCTTTAAATCTGCCAGAACTCACCTCAGCCTCCATGCCTCTGCATTTGGGTCCTCACAAAAACCTCCAACACAATTGTGACTAAAGAGGGAAGCAATAAAGCACACTGACTACGCCCTGGCTTCCTTACATATTGCTTTCCATTGTTTACTTTCATAATTTCTGTCATACTGGTGACATCAGCATGGAGCAAAATGTCGATTGTTAGCGGGTCGATCCATGTTTGAAAAACACGCTACTTTCAGTTGGAAAATACTAGCATGGCCCCACCAGGAGGCTAAGACCCAACCAGCATTAAGCACTTCTATTTTTGGGAACCAAAGGTTCATCACCAGAACCTTTGGTGTGTTTTCCACTCATCTTCTCCTCTATTTCGGTTGCCGTGAAAGTCCAAGTTGTTGAACATGGTCGTTCACTGGAGGAGGTCCATCAAAGGAGCGGGTCAATGGCAGACATCAACGGTCGATGCATGGTCAAAGAAAAACACAAAATGTTGAGACTCTGATGATTCCTGCCTTCAGGAAATCCTCTACAGCAGCGGTCGGCAACCCAAACTGTTCAAAGAGCAAAACTGGACCAAAAAAAAAACCCTTAAACAAATCTGTCTGTTTGTTTTAAAGAAATATATAAATAAAAAATATAACCGCGGATGTCTAGGGGACAGTGATTCGCCCACATGTTATGAATGCTGGCGCACCATAAAGAATAAATTATGAACAGTTTAGTTTGTGCCTTCAACTCGTTGCCCAAAGGAAGACGTTACTTGGATATAACCTAACGGAATATCTTCGTAACAGTTCCAAATGACACAAAACTCCTATGGGTGAGTAGAACATGATGTAATAACGTAAAATAAAAGGGCCAATGTAAAAAAAACGGTGTTCCCCTTTTATATTGAGACTCAGAATCAGCTCTGCTGCATCATTTTATCTTCTCCAAGTTCTCCTCATTCTTGACCCAATTTCAATATTTCATTGGCCTTTTATCATCTATCTTTTCTACAACTCGGCAAAGACCCAAAGAGATGGATGGCCTGTGGAAGCAGTCTGGTCTAGCGGTGGTTTCAGTCAGGAAGAAGAGTTTTTCTCCTAGTGGCCGCAGGATCTGAGCTCAGGGAATCTGAAACCTACAGAAAAATATAAATTAATGTCTGAGACTCAGGTTGAAATATTTTTCCAAAATTGGAGGGAGGTTTTCTAGACAAGCTCTCCCTCTTTCCTTTTTTTTCATCTGTCTGAAAAAAAAACTGTTGGCTGCTCTTCTTTTGGAACTGTACAGTTTCTGCTCATCACAACGCCTCCTCGGCCACAGCAGAGAAATTCAGAGGGCTGCAGGACAGAGCAGATCAGCGTTTCAATGCTGGAAATTAAACAGACCCAACATGGCTGACGTAATATTGAAATATTGGCTGTGCCAGCCAATAAACTGTAAATGGTGAAACGTTGGCTGACAAGGTTAATAGGATTGCTAAAATATTGGCGAGTCGGTCCAGATTAAATGTTTTTGAAATATTAACACTGAGAGGGTGCCTCAGCTTTAAAGGGAGCGCCATCCACTGGATGTCTCCAGCTTTCCTTCACTCATGGTACCTCTGCTTTCACTATGTGTGGAACTAAATACTGAGGTGTCAAACGTATAAATGTTTACTACTCTAGTAGAAATATAAATCCTACTATTTAAGACACTTTTGTAAAAGTTAGAGTATCAACTTAAAGTTGTATGGAAACCGCTGTTCCAACCGTTGCATTTCTGAATTATCCCGAGTGGTGCACGACTTTACACGAGTGAATAAAGTGAATGTGATTGGTTGTTTATCAAGAGGGAAGGATTGCTGTGACGGAAGGTTCGCAAGCAAGTTTGATTGTGGCCGATATGTTTGAAGCATCTTGAAAACCAGTTAGCCACTTGGTGCTAGCAGGTTCCCAATGGGAAACTACATTGGGACCAAGTAGCACTAAATTGGTGACTTAGAAACGACACTGTCAAGGAACGCTATGGACAGAGGAAACATGCAAGAGGAGGAGAGTTTAGTGTCAGAGGTCATGGATGAGTCTCCTCCGTCATACATTTTTTATTAAGAGGAGGAAAGCGGGGATGAAGATGTTGTGGAAGAGGACGCCAGGGCGGCAGAAGCTTGGTTTGGTGTAGAAGGCTTCCAGCCGTACATGTTTGAGCCCTTGCCTCGCAACGCTGCCAGTTCTGTTAGCTCTACGCCTGCTGAAGACACAGACGTCCATCCCCGTGAACACTGGGACGGAACGCAATGGGAAAGGAAATTACTCTGATTTCTTATTTCAATTGTTGCATATATTAGCTGAAAAAAAATTGATGGGTTGATGACCGTTGATATATGATTGGCCGAATTTAGGTGTTCAGGCTGACGTAGAACTAACTGGCCTGCATACAATAATGAAAAAAAAAACAAAAAAACAAAGCACATATTTTAAGACAGCATTTTTTTAACATAGAAGTATTGGGACAATATCATCTAATAAAGAGTACATTTATATACATGTTTAAGCCAGAATGATTTGACATATAAATA
Organism: Cyprinodon variegatus; assembly: GCF_000732505.1. Taxonomy (NCBI): domain Eukaryota; kingdom Metazoa; phylum Chordata; class Actinopteri; order Cyprinodontiformes; family Cyprinodontidae; genus Cyprinodon; species Cyprinodon variegatus. The sequence continues at coordinate 582,609 of NW_015150883.1, forward strand.
TGATTTCCCTATGACATTTTTACTTAAGTAAAAATGTAAAACTACAATAAAAAAAAAACTCCTTAAAGGGCTCATAGAATGCAAAACCTTGATTCCATTGTCATAGATGACTAACGATAGTTCAGTGGGTGAAATGGACGTACAGAGAAGTTCTAACCCCATCCACACCTCCTTTCTCTGCAAATCTCACAATTCTAAACTTCCACCATAAAACTGGAGAATCCAAACGAAGCCCCGAATTGACGTCAATTCGAGGATGTTGCCTTATTCGGTTCTGGACTGTACTTTTGTCACTCCTGAAATTGACATACAGACCAAACCACTGGTTCACTGGCCTAAGAACATGAATAGAGATAGATGGGAGAAACCAGTTTAGCTGTTAAACTTGCAGTTGGGTTTACTTCTACAAGAATTACAAAGGAGGCAGTTGCTCTATTGAAAATGAACCACTGGCCTAAATGCAGTGTTCCAGGCTGCACGGAGAAAGGGGAACATTTTCACAGTCTTCCCAAGGATCCAAAGACTCGACAGGCATGGATTATTTTTGTCTATCAGAAGATCCCTGCAAAGTTTGATGCTCAGCTGTTTTTGCTTTAAGCATTTTACCGAAGACAGCTTTCAAAGTCTTGGACAGATCAAAGCAGGATTTGCTAAAATTCTTTTACTGAAACGAGGGGCTGTTCCGACCTTAAGTTCATCAAAACTGCAAGCTGTAAGTGTGATTCTCTCGCTAAGCTGTTGATAGCAATGCTAGCATATCTATGGTGACCAGATTTGGGTTTCTGAAAAGGAAAGAGACTTTGAAGCATCTGATGAAGGTCCAGTAGATTCCAGAACATGTTTTCCCTGCTGCCATGAGACTGCTGAACTGTTAAAACACATCTCACTGTAAACATCATACTTGCACTACATGGTGAATTGTCAAATCCCTGTCTTGTCCCCCCCAACCCCTAAAACAAAAAATGCAAAAGTCACCCATCTCCTCTACCTCCTTGATTACAGTGGATGTCGAGATGAAACTTAGTGCTTGGTCTGAACAAAACGTAAGGAAATATTCCACTTTATAACCACAGGTGGCCAGCAGGGCCCCTCCCTCCCTGACTGGGAGCAGGAAATCTGAAAACAACATTCTGATCTTATAATACAACTAAGAAATATGCAAGCAGTGAAGGACGTATATGTTTACCATGTTGGTCCACATTTAAAATCAGTTTTATTTATTTAAAGCTGCTTTATGTGTTTTTATACCAGTAACGGATTAGAGGATATCTCAAAGCTTTAGTTTTAGTTCAGAGACTGGGTTCTCAGACCTTAATTTCTATGTTTTTAAATCTATAAACTATTATCTACAAGTTTAAGGCAAAAACACCAATAGGATCCGATAAAATCCTGGAAATTCTAATACCTATATTTTAAGAACACCTAAAGAACATACAATGAAATGTTTGCTTTAACTATAAAATAACTGTAACTCTGTTTTATGTTATAAAATGTTGTATCACCAGAAAACAACTTAAAATGACACTTTTAAGAGGTAAATTTAAATAAAAAACATATAAACACTATAGAACAAGCTTCACATGTATGAAGGACCAATCCTGCCATAATTAAAAATAAATACAGAAATAAATGCCCCAAAAATAAATAAGCAGACAATGAATTGCCCCCCAAACATACACTAAACAAAGAAATACAGGTCCTTCTCAAAATATTAGTATATTGTGATAAATTTCATCATTTTCCATAATGTATTGATAAAACTGGAACATTCATTTCTTTAAGATTTATTGCACACTAACTGAAATATTTCAGGTCTTTTATTGTCTTAATATGGATGATTCCGGCATTTAGCTCATGAAAACCCAAAAGGAAGCGGCCCATCTTCTTAACTCTGTCCCTAACGACCTCGGTAAAGTTGGTTTGAAGTTGGATATTGGATCACTGGAAAAAAATCGAAATCTAGATAAGTAATTTTTTCTTAAAATAAGTGCATTTGTTCTTGAATTGAGGAGGTTAAAGAGACATTTTGCCAATGGAACAAGACAATTTACACTTAAAATAAGAAAACACAATTGCATTTTCTTATTTCAAGTGCATATTCTCTAATTATCTTATTTTAAGAGTAAAAATACTCATTCCATTGGCAAACTATCTTATTTACCTACTTAGAATAAGGATAAATACACTTAATTTAAGAAATTTTACTAGATCGTTTTTGCAGTGATATTCAAGCTCCGCGGAGCAGGATTTAGCAAAGGTTGATCCGACTAAGGGCCTCTGATGTCGGCCAGCGTCTCTCAGCTGCTCCCTCCTCCCACACGCATTGGTTAATTTAGGGACCGTCAACAAATCCTTGAACCAAGCACTCTTGAGATACAAAAATCAATAATTTCTTTATCTTATGACCAGCTAAGACGAAACTAATATAAAATCATGTCAATAGATAACGTATGTAAGGCACACTTGCCGTTACGCAATTTTAAGTTATATTGAATTTTTAAGATATTCTTAAGGACAAAAGTTGGGACTTTACTTTAATAACTTCCAGGTCATGTGACCCACTGACTCCAAATCTATGTCAAATTGTTCTACTACATTAGCCTGAGGGGGCGCACTCATTTTTATTCCATTTCAAGCCTTTGTATATTTTTAAGCATTGTTTATTATAGAAATAATTGATATTTCGTCAATAGCTTCTAGGTCATGTGACCCACCAAATATGTTTTACACCTATGTGAAAATAAAAGAAAGAAGCTGTTACTCCTTGCTGAACAGTATCTCTACAGACATACATGAGAAGAATATGGTGGCCAACAGCTCAATAGAAGGAAAATCCCACTTCATGGGTTCACAGCAGAGGTGCTGTTACCTGAACAACAAAGGGTCCTGACCTTTCCGGTGTGGTCTAATGGCAGAAAGAGTTTTTCTCTGTGAAAGGTTTCCTACCTATCTGTGCTGCCGATAGATCACGTCCCTTTATTTCACTTCAGTTGGTTTTCCCACGCTTTGAAGAACAGGCCAGCAAAGGCCAACAGTGAGGAAAAGCGTTCCTGATTGGAAGGTGGTTGGATTAAATGCTGGAAACAGAAATGTCACAGAGAATACCAATCAAAAGTTTAGACCCATTTCTTTTAAATTGAAAGGAATGTGTGCTGCAATAACAAACACAGTTTCACTACCTTAGTGAAACTGTGTTTGTTTATTAAAGTATCAATATATCTTTTATTTTTCTAGAATTTATATTTTACATTTATGTTACATTTATGTAAACATTTTCAAGTCAATTCAGTTTATTCATATAGCACCAATTCCCAACACATGTCAACTAAAGGCACTTTACAGTTCACCAGATCATCCAGTCAGATTCAGTCAACGTTTTCTATCTAAGGAAAACCAGTTGATTGCATCAACTCATTGACTCACACTAAGCATGCTTGTAGCGACAGTGGAGAGGAAAAACGTCCTCAGCAGATGGACGACTGGGGTTCGAGCTCCGAGCCAGCTCGGATGTCAGAGGATGAAGAGAGCACATCCAGCCGGTCACAGTCAGAGAAACAGGACTACACTGAAAAACAGGCCGATCTCCAACATCTATGAAAAAAGGTGTTGATGGCAGCACCAGAGCTGATATTTCTCTCCAGGATGGAGTCACAGCCAAACAGGAACAGACCAGATGAAACTACCATAAGAAAGCAAAGGAATATATGTAAAGCACTTCTCAGAAATCTAGATCCTCTGAGCCAGAAGTATCAGAAACCTTCAGTAGAAGCACTTTCTGTTTTTGGGGTTTCAGTGTCGGGTCTCCATTTGCACATTTATCCATCTAGTTTCAGTTTTTCCCAATAATTGAAATCATTTCAAAATCCCATTTCAAATCAGCTCAGGTGTTTTTTATTAGGGCTATAGTCTATTAGATGATATTTCAGCTTCTACTTTAAGAAATCACCAGCATGCATGTGGTGGAGGATGGAAATCGAATGGATAAACAGTGACATCCCCGGGTAGACATGTTGTTTCGTTGCCTTCAGCTTCAATCTGCACCGCAGTAACTGCTTGTTTCACAGCTCTACCACAAACAAAGACGGCTGTCAGGAGGTTTGAAATAAAAGGAAGATGGATTAACTGGTAGACAGTGACAGAGAGGTATGTATGAGCCCTGAGCCCTGCACCATGTGCTTAATGCTAACTGCTACACTTGGTTCGTTGCCAGCGGCTTATTACAAACCAAGGACAGCTCCCCCGGTTGCTGGCTTCTCTCACTTGGGAGGCACACATTTAGATAAAGTCTCTTTCTTTCTCTCACTCTCATTCCCTTTTCTCCAAAGCTTATTGGGTCTCATCGGGGAGCCCGCATTTAGCCACGCTCTCCGTCTTTTCTTTCTTCCTATCAAACCTCTCTGAGGAATGTCAAACCTATAGTCATCTTGCCCTCTTTCTCTCTGCCTTTCACGTGGTCTCAAAGCTGGTTTTCCCCTCTGATTGTCTCCAGTGAGGCTGCATTTGGAGTTTGCACCATAGGGGAACGCCGTGGCCTTTAGCTCCTATTCAATTAAGCCCTGGCTAAATCACGCAGGCTCTGCTCAAACCGCTGTTCCAAGATGAGCTGAGAAGCAGAGACATGCCTGTACATGCTCATCACCACTGTTACAATACCCAGAAATGACTGGACAGTGGGTCCCTTTGGTCGGTTAACAATGAGAAATGTTCTTGGTTTGACTTTGATTTAAAACTCAGAAACACAATTTATGTTTTCATTGCTTTCTTAAAGGTACAGTGGAAGCTGTTCTTTTTCGGGGTGAATCATCAAAATAATTCGTCCTCCTAATTGTCAATCATTCTGGTGATATGTCTACATAAGGCCGTGCACGAGGAGAAATGGGCTCGTGCACGCACTTGCACGAGTTTAAAAGGCGTCCCCTCACAGGAGCGGGTACAGGGTTGTGCATGTGCATTTTGTTTTAAGTGGAGAGGGCAGCTCTTTTAAAAAATTCAGGAAAATCCTCCACAATACCTTTAAAGCTACTTCCTTAAGAGGCCATTCATAGTTTATCATGTTTTATAAGCTTTATAAAGCAGGAAGTAGCAGGTATGGTGTGCTAGGGGAACATTAGGGGAACATTAGCCTTCTTAGCTCCATAACACACTGAAGAACAACTAAGGAGCGCTAAATCAGATTTTACAGCAAAAGTTAGCCGAGTTTCATCGTCACTGGTGTTTTCTGCTCCTTTGAGGTCTTATACAGGATACAGTGCCTTGCAAGAGTATTTCAACCCTTTGCCACATTTCAGGCTTACAACATAAAGATATAAAAAAAATTATATGAAGAATCAACAATTGGGACTAAATAATGAATTTATTGAATATTTAAAACCAATAAAAAATTGAAGAGTGGGGTGTGCAAAATTATTTCTTAGTATTAGTATTATCTCCTTGAGTTAATACTTTGTAACACCACCTTTTGGTGGTCAGTTTGGGCATTTCAGTTTAGCACATCAAGACATTTTTTTCCCCCATTCTTCTTGCCAAACAGCTGGAGCTCATTCCATTCCATTGTAGATTTTGCTTCATGTTTTGGATCATTGTCTTGTTGGAAGATAAATTTCCATCCCAGTCTCAGGTCGTTTGTAGGGTCTGAATTTAAACTTCAGCATCTCTGACCTGCCTGATGGGTTCCTTGCAGTGTTAATTTCGTCAGCTTTTTTTCAATTTAGTCTTAGTCTTAATCACAATGACAAAAATCAATTTTAGTCTTAGTCATATTTAGTCATTGCCTTCCTAATTTAGTCTTAGTCATAGTCTAAATGACGCAAATCAATTTTAGTCTTAGTCAAATTTTAGTAATTTTTGTCAACACTGTAAATAATAGAACTTCTCCACACACTGCTTCTTTTCACATATATATATCACATTGTACAGAATAAAAATTCTTCACACAGCTTCTCTTCTATGTCTGTATGTCTCTCTGTCATTGAAGAAATATGTTCTACTGATACACAGGATATTAATCGTTTAAATTTCTTCCTCCCAACTACATTCCTGACACAGTAACACCACAGCCAAATCAGAGGGTGGGGAAGGAAGGGAAGTCTGTTGCAGAGATGCACCCCCACCCCTGACGCCAAAGAGCAGAAAGCCCTGGAGAACTCAGTGGCAAAGTGGATTGGGCGTTCTGGCCTCATTGCAAGGACCATTGAGGATGAAGACTTTGTGGATATGATGAAACAAGCTGACATGGTTCAATGTGTGCAGTGTGATATATGTTAAAAAGAGAACCAGTCTGTGAAGTTCTATTCTGCAAAGTGTGATATAATTAAAATAGAGAAAAAGAGAAGCAGTGTGTGGAGAAGTTCTATTATTTACAGTGCTGACTAAAATGAAAAAAAATGACTAACATTTGACTAAAATTGATTTTTCGTCATTTAGACTAAGACTAAAACTAAATCAGGAAGGCAATAACTAAATATTACTAACACTAAAATTTATATTTGTAATTGTGACTAAGACTAAGACTGAATTTTAAAAAAATTGACGAAATTAACACTGAATGGGGCTTAATAGTCCTGAACAACCCTTTTACTGTGTAGCCTTGCAGGTGTGAGTGAATACTTTTTTATGAAATTCAATAAAAATCAGCTGTCATAATTAGTATAAGAAGGGATTTTATGAAAAAATATATTTTATACCACTTACACCACAAAAGCAACTCATTTTTTTTTTGTCAGGGTTTCTTGTGTGCGTGTGTGCGAGTGAGGCATCTTTTCCTGAGAGGATCTTGGTGGAGTACCTGGACTCAATCCCTGTGCTTGCTGTCTCCAGGTTTTTCTCTCACTTTGTTTCAAGAAGATTCAGTTCACCCACTCACCTCTTTTGGATTTAGCAGCAAGTTACTTGCCTGCCCACTCCACCACTCATCATCCAAAGTGGCTCCCTCAGACTCCTGGAACTCTGTATTTCCAACCTGTCAGGACTCCTGACTGTGTTTCTGTGTTTGTCTCCCTTCCTCCACCAGGAGGCGCCTGGTTCTGGTCCGCCTCCTCACACACCTGCGGATGGTATCCTCGTTAAACGGAGTGTTCTTAAGCTGCTTACTGTCACTACCTCAACGCCAGAGTGTTTCCCAGTTTTGGGTACTCTAGCCAAGCTGAGTTTTGTTGAGTCAAACTGAGTTTTTTATCAACCAGAGTTTAACTTTGTTTTTGTCTTTGCCTCTCAGCAGGAAGTCATCCTGCAAACTGGATTTCTCTGACCTTCTCTCCCTGGAAGGATCAACTGAGCTTCAAACTGAGCTGGGGTTCAAACAGGAGGTTTGGATCCACTTTCCCCAAGAGATCGTTTGAGCTTCACACTGAGAAAGGGATTCATCTCCACTACGACCAGTTCAAGTACCGCAGGAAATCTGAGTGACAGTCAGTTTCTCCGTTCACCAACTAATAACCGCATTCTAAACCCTGTTCCACCCTCCACCGAATCAGACAAACACTGGAACAAAAGCATACAGACTGGATTCAAGGATTCCACAACTTCTCTGGAAACGTGAGTCAGCAACCAAATCCTCTTCTCCAAGTTCACGAGTCAAATTCCCCACTGAGCCTGAACTAATCGCTGTGTCTTCCCCTAACTTTTCAGTTCCGGTTGAGCAGTGTTCAGAGCAACACTTCTCCCTCTGTTTTACCTCTTCAATAAAACCCGTTAAACCTTTTCCCTGGTCTCCCTGTTCGGTTTACTGCATTTGGGTCTGAACTTTGTAAAATCATGACATTAGAGATATACCATCAACCTCCCAGTCAGGATCCAGGCCATCTTCCCTCCATGGCCCGCTCAGAGTATTCTGAAGTCAGCTCTTTTTTCAATTCTCTATCCAAGGTTTCTGGCAACATTTAATTTCTCTCTCATGCCAGACGCCACCGTTCACAGAACCTCCTCACACTCCGGAAGGAACAAGAACTGTTTCTCATTGTTTTGTAAATAAATCCTTTTTTCAAATTTAATCTGAGTTGATTCTGCATGTGGGTCAGAAGATTAAATCTGAACATGAGAGTTTTCAGATTCTGGCTCAAAGCAGTGAGATGATTCAGAGCCGTTCTTCCTCAGAGGTCTACTCGAGATGTGGGATTAAACCAGCTACAACAGCTGACAAGAAAGCAACTCAACCTTTTTCTGTTTTCTTTTCCAAGTAGCACTTTGAAAACAAGCAGGTCTTCTGTTGCAGTCATCAGAACACAGCAGAAATTCTGCTCACCTGAATAAGCAGCAGAAAGGTCCTCAGACAGCAGTGGCCCCGTGCTCCTGAGCTCAGGGTCAGCACTCTGACATCCTCTAAAACAAAGAGCTCACAAAAGAGGGGGTTAGAAAGTGATGCATAATCCGACAACAAACATAAAATGAGCATTTTTTCCTAAAGCAGGACTGCTGAGCCCCACAGAGGTTAGAAAGCTCAGTGCGGCATAAGCTGTTTCTTCATCTTGTAAAGTCAGATGATCTAAGCTTAATTAATCCTCCTTCTATGGGGAAAAACTACTGAAATGCAATTTTACTCATAAGTTGTACACAGCAGAAGTAACATTGGTGTTTATACTGCATGTAAGCTAGTTTTAGAAAGGATATTATGCCTGCTACAAAAATGAAAGACACTGAATCTCCCTCTCTTGTGAGTTTTATCACATTAGTGATCGAGTTGCTCAGAAAACAGCATTCAATACGAATCCATTAAGATAAAATGTATTCTAGGTCTGAAGGAAAAATCCAGTGATATTCAGAATCAAACTTCTGAAAGTACTTTAAATAGGAATTATTACGTACTGTTCAATAAATGATCAGTGTTTTTTATCAAGAGTAATTTTCATTTGAATGTGCTTTACTGGAGACATCCATGTTTGTCAAAGAACACTACTGCCACCTACTGGTTTGTGACGTCACGGTGCGGTATCGGCTGTTGATCAAGTCCCA
>NW_015150883.1:591564-594059 GCF_000732505.1 Cyprinodon variegatus
GTATTTGATGCTAGTCACAACGCGCTATTATCCAAGTCATCTTGAAAACGTTCTTCTTTGAAATGTTGGCTACATATTACGTATTTTTTCTCTGGTCAGAAGATCGATGGCAAATCCTCTCTCTTCAAGTTGGCAATCCAACAACAAACCTGTCCGTGGAGGATCAGGAATCAGAAAGGTGAAATAATTTTTTTTCACTTTTACCCGATGTATTACAACATCCAACTGCCATGCACACCATTAATGCTAAATTCATTCAATCAAAGCAAAGGTATTACTTTTAGTATAGATAATGATCCTTTGATCATTCCTTCCTGACTAGAACTTTCCTTTAAAGATGTTTTAGTTAGTCTTAAAATTATATTAGTTTAAATTTCAGTCTAAACGATGATGCGATTACACAGCTGTCTGGATCTTATACTTAGTGTCTGAATGTCAGCGGCCACAACACATAGATGAATACATAAGTAAAATATCAACTGTAACAACTAACATTTGTTAAAAATGTCTTTGTAAAATAAAATATTGCCTCTCTTAAAACTAAAAATAAGCCTCCATATTAACCAAACATCCTCCTGGACTGTATGTGAAAGAAAGGAATTAAGGTGTTTATTTAGTCACTAGAGGAAGCAAAAAATGCAACAGTGAAAACATTTTTCCTTGAAACGTTATAAAATCAGGTTTTGAAACAAAGGAAAATTGGGAAGATGGAAAACCAAGGAATGTCAATATATACCTTATTCTATGAGGTTGGTAGATTTTAGTGTCAGTGTTAACTTGTTGGTTTAATGCCCAAGAGAAGATAGCTAGCTCAGAATACATTTGAAAAGTATTTTTTCATTAAGGGCAGCTTTCCTGTCCATTAATCAGGTAGAACTTGACTTCAACTATAATTCAGCCAATGGAAGCAGGTGTGAAGGATAGAGGCAACTAAAGGTTGCTGGCAACCAGCCCTCCTGTATTGGAGTATGATACCACGGGTTTATTCTATTGAATTTGATGGAGTTAATGTCCTCTAGGGGGCGATGGTGGCTCAGGAGGTAGGGCTTCTTCCAATAGTTGCCCATTCTGACTCCCCGCCAGAGATGGGGACTCCATTCTGCTTAGGTTAAGTCCTGTTGCTGACTGGACTCACCTGCTTCAATGGCTGGGCAGAACAAATACATGACATAAGGATGATTTGTTGACTCCAGATCCTCGATCTCTGGCCCCTGCTTAGTTTGGCTTTAACCTAAGCTTTACAGGGGGATGGTGATTTTATAGGCTAAAATTGAATTGATCATTTATTTTAAAAGCTAAATCCGCAATGATATTTTAAAACTGCACAAACTTGAACTAACGAAGCACACTCAGTCTAATTGAATTTTTACTTTAATTTTTTTTACATGAATTGGGTGTTAGATTGATGCGACAGCTTCATGCTGATTGAAAGTTCCTAACGTACTTTGCCAGATGCTGGAAATGCTTGAAGATGTACCAAATGGTGAAAATGCTCTGCAGGACCAAATATTTGGTTTAAACGCATCATTAATGTCTTTTACAGCATAACTGTAAGCTAAATGCGGCTAACTAGCACAGTAAGCTTATACCAACTAGTTAGCTAATACAAGCTAGCTATTACTAGCTATTAATTTCTAATATTAGCTAGCTGGTACATCCTTGTATTTATTTATGTATTTATTTCAATAAATTAATACCTAATAATGAAGAATTTTGCTAATGACAGGAGATAAAAAACAAAAGGACCAAAGTTTGTGGCAAATTAAGGTACGTTCACACATGTCCACGTAAGTGATTAAATTTAGTGTACAATTGATTAAAAACCTTGCCAGCTGCTATCAAATATATCTTTCATTTATTACCTATTTACTAGCCAAGGACCAGCCAATGGTCCATCAAGGGAAATGGGAAAATGCTGAATGGCTATTACTGTATACTCTCCACTTCTTTCAAATGAACACTGATGATTTTAGATGGAGGAGAAAGAGGAAAAGCATCAGCAGCGATGCCCATCAGGGCAAACCTGACCTTTGTGTTTGTCTCTTTGTCTGCGGTTTTGTGGGTTCATGTGTGAGCCTCCGTTCATGTGTGAGCATCTGTGCATGCACATGTGTGACCTTTCCACCAACAGCTCCTTTCTCTCCTTCCATTTTTCTTTGCTTTCCTTTTCCCGAAACAGGGACTTTTGCAGAATAAAGGAAGACATCAGCCATGTGTTGCTCTTCAACAACAACTTCAGCATGTTAAAAAAATATATATAAAACGCTGGTAAATTGTTAGGAATATCTGCATATGTGTGACTCAAAGGGGGCCTGAGATGTGAGATTAAAAATATTTAAGAACCTCTTGGATATTTAAACTTTTTACCGGGAGATGTTTTATTAGCACTTTTCCTCGTTGAGCTGCTATACTGTCTAATGACTTATTGGACGAGAGTATAAATGAAAACTTTAAAGGAGAAGTCTGCTCATTTCAGAATAATAATTTAGGATAAT
>NW_015150883.1:594703-599793 GCF_000732505.1 Cyprinodon variegatus
CGGCCATCTGCTGAGGCCGACTGGGGTTCAAGGAGACAGAAGCAGAGATACAAAAAGCAGCTGTAAAAGGCGGCTCAATCCAGGAAACACACAGCCAAGCAGACGAGCTCTGAGCCGGCTCCCATGTCAGAGGATGAAGAGAGCACATCCAGCCAGTCACAGTCAGAGAAACAAGACTAAGACAGGCTGATCTCCAGCATCTATAAACAGGGTGTTGATGGAAGCAGAGAAAACATTTAGAGAGAATAAGAGAGAGCATAACATTAGAGATTGAACTAAAAAACTAATATTTTTTTCACTTTCACCTGATGTATTCCAACATCCAACTGCCATGCACGTGGGCATTGTCATTTATATTAGTTTTAGGGATAAATAATGATCCATCGATTATTCCTTGCTGACCGGACTTTACCTTTAAATTGCCTTTAGTTTTTATATAAAAGATAAAAAGGTAGCCATCTTCAGGTGTGTACTTAGACTATAGTGTCCCTTAAACTGAATGGTGTGCCCAAAGGTTTTGACAGTGTTGAAGGCAACAGTTGATTGCAGGGATTGCTGAGGCCGCGTGGAAGCTGCACATGTTCTGTAACGAGGAGACAAGTTTGGTGTCAAACTAGCAGGAAGAAATCAACATGAAAATACAGAAAATACAGCCGATAATTTGTTGTAAAAGGGTTAACGTTCTCTGGGCAACCTCAAGAACCTGATGTAGTCTTGATTCACCAACTCGGTGCGATCCATTTGTCCTCCAAAGTCCACATTTCCATCTTCCAAGTCGTTTTATTTCAAATTTCAATTCATTTCAATTCATGCTAAAGATGGAGGGGATTTGCATCAACTGCCGTTAAACTTTCATGATTTAACCATCTGTAGCAGCTCTCTAATAAGTATGCAGATTCCAGTTGGTCAGGGGAAAATATGCTTCAGTGTACACAATGCGACTTAGAGCTGAGATTTAATCCTCGGTATAATGTAAAAGTGGTCCTGGAGATTAGGACAGTTTACAAGCTGAAAACTGCAAGATACGTCACTCCAACCTGCTGAGCATTGAGGGAAATGGAAGAACCAGGGAGGTAATGGTCGTCCTGCAGACATTGGCCACGCCCACTAGCAGAGATCCTCTGAGGGAAAGCTCTTCTGAGCCGAGGGGCTCCACAAAAACATCAATATGGCTTCAGAAGGAAAATAAAGATTAATAAGATTCCAAACCATGTCTGATTAGATTTTTAATTAGTTATTGTAATTCAATTGTAAGCAGTGATGATGAAGAGGAAAAACATATAACCAGACTCAACAGGTTCAGAGTGGCTTAGTGTGAACAAACAGGGAAGCTCTTCTCACTTCAGGTTGTTGGAACATCAATTACAGCCCCTCAGACGTGTGTGCTTAGTCATCCTGTGAGCCCAGTGACAACAGCTCCTGTTGACAGGTAATATAGATAAAGGTTAATTACAGCCATTCAGTTAATGCGCTGTGTGTTTGTCTTAAGGTAGAGTCTGTGGTTGAACAGGTCCGCTCTCCACTGCCAGAGCATTTACTGACAATGACAATTATATGAAAACAACTCATTCAGCACAACACAGGATGAGCCTGAAGTACGTTGGTATTTAGAGCAGCTGATCAAACGTATTAAGTAGTTTGTTTAATGTGTCTGCGAAATAAAAGTAACTGATCTGTTAGGCTTCCACTGATATTTCCTTTGTTTTATTAGTGTTTCAGGACGTAGGCACAGATTAGAATTAGGTACCTTTTTGATCAATGATGGTGAAAAAAACAGAAGACAACCCCCCTCACAATGAAAACCAGTTGGGTTTTTGTTATGACTCCTGCAAAACATAAAACCATTGAGAAAACTAATTTAATGGGATGGGATGAAGAGATGAACCTCATTTAAAGGGCTTAAAGGGCTTCATGAGAGGATCTGATGACCAGTTCCAGCACAAAGTGTTGTTTGGCTTAATTATTTCACCTGTGATTAATCCTCATGACCTCTGCTATGTGATCTGCAGCTCCTTCCTGATCTATAAATAGTATTTCTACGTTAGAGGTCTGAGCTATTTTCAACCTCAGAAGTGATAGGAGATGTGATGGACGTTGCGGAACCCAGACACCGATCCACACTTAACCTTTATCCCCATCAGAGCCTTTAGCTCCTGTCAGACCTGCTGATTGACAAACAACCCCCCCCCCACCCCCCGGTAATTATTTTTGATAAGCCCGAGAGGTGACTTTAAAAGACTGTTCCCCGGCCGGACTCAGTTCTCTGGGGGGGCGCCTCTTCGGCTCTCCACAACCACTATTGAGCATTTTCTCTATGGATAAACTTTACATGCCCAAGTGCACCCTCACAAACAACTACAGATGCTTGGTTTCAGGTAATTCAGTGTATTCTCATTATCAGTTCGTATGAAATCGTACGAAAACTGATGCTCAGTAATTTCATATGTTTTTGAAGTTTTTTTCGTCGTATTTCATCGTATTTTTACGTCTTGCCTAGAGACAAGATATCCTTGCGCATGCGCATCTTACGCACCATTCAATAACATAGAATTTAACATACAATTAACCCAAACCCTAACCCTAAGATACAAAACAGCAAGCAACCTAGTGAGAGACATCAAGAAGTAATTATTGGACTGTTTTTCCCAGTTTTACGTCCGTCCGCGGATGTTCTTTTTTCATCTGTCTGGCTGCGCTTACGCACTGATCTGGTTTTGAGAGGAAAAATTTCAAAAACGTAAGAAACACTGCATAACTTTTCGTAGAATATGTTTCGAGAATATGTTGGGTACTTAGAGATTCACTTCCATACAGAAACCCCACATTCATATCTTCAGGAAACACAGAGTACATGTCAGACTAAATAATATTACTTCAGCGATAGTTTCAAGGTGTTGCTTTATTGTATGTCTCGTACCATGTCTTTTGGTTGTGCTGTTCCTTTTTGCATCTCATTGCAGGTGATGAAGCAGACTGAAAATGTTTTGTCATTGTCTCCTTTCTATCTCCTCTTTCTTTCATCTTTTCTCTTTTTTTTCTTCTTCTGTTTTTCCTCTTCTGTTCTACTTACATTGCAGTGTCCATATAAACTGTAAAACTCCCTGCATAATTATAATAAAGCAATTTATATGCATGAAACAAGCGGAACACTATGGCAATTGCCACATTGCTACACTTGTGATAGTAAAATCTGTTGGGCTCTTTTTGGCATCAAGACAATTATTCTCATTGCCACATAGCCAGACAGGACACTGTTAAAAAAAAAAAAAGAAAAAAGACTGGAAAAAGCAGCTTGTGAAGAACGTTCAACTTTCTGAATCAACCAATTTTTTTCTGAAATAAGTCCAACCTGAAAACTCCTAATGCAAATATATAGAGGATCCACTGATCTCTAATTGTAGCTAAACCTCAGCCAAGTGAAGGTGATATGCATCACCTGGAGCTCAGTTAAACCTGACTGAACCTCCCTTCCTTCCCCGCATGTCAGAGGACATCACAACCTTGTGTTACGACAAGCCGACCCAGCAGTCAACACAGTATTCTGACAGCCAATTAAAGCCAGCCTGTAGCAATAACCGCTGTAATGCAGACAGGACCCACAGAGCCGCTGTGTTATTCATTGCAAGGTCAGGCAGGTTCAGGGAATATCCCACTCCCACCCTCTGGAAACACTGTAGACTAACACGTCCTCCAAGGCTTACACCTGATTCATTTACACCGTTAATCCATTCTGGCTCACAGGGTAGGACTATTACTATAACCACTCCATTTTCTCTGTAAACACACACGTTTCCAGTCAGCTGGTGGGTGAGTGCCCAAAAAAAGCCCTTCGTCGAATAAAGGGAAATATTTTTTCCCAATGCAGACATTAGAGGAGGATGAGATGCAGAGAAGCTGAATGAAACCCAGTGTAGGTGTGGGTAAATGCACGTCTGTGTGTGGAAGTAAAGCTCATTCATAAGCAAGCCCTTTAGCAGCTCTGCACTGATTGCTTCACGCACTTGAACGCGTCCTAACGCTCCCAGCAAACACTTCTGCACACCAACCATAGAAGCATTTATGCAGGAGCTAAGTCCCAGTTTGTTGTTGCTGTTGTGATTCATTCACACACAGGATGGGTCGAGCGTGTGAATGTGGGTAAAAAACAGAAAAAAATACACTGTTGCACACCCACACACTGGTACAAGTTTTAAAACCCAGAGAGGCGAAGAAATCGAGCTGGGGATGCAGATTTAGAGAAAACTGTGAGAGAAAATACAGGGATTGAAACAAATGAGGGAAAAAATCGACTGTATCTGTATCTTTGTTACCTTTACAGCAGCTCTCTGGTGGATCCTGAACATCTGCAGCTAGATGAGCCTGCTGAGAGGGGGCAACATAGACATTGAGAACAGATCTTCACTCAGACCTGACCTTAGCTACACTTCAAGCAGAAATGATCTGCGCTTGACCCAGGGAAAATCATTAACTATTTTAAAATTATTTTATAGCTTTGTACTCTGCAAAAAAATAAACGAAACTAATTCGTATTCTCTTTAAATAAGGGTATTTCTCTTGACTTCAGTAATGAATAAATAAGACAATTTGACTATAAAAAATGCACTTTTTGATTGAAATAAGAAAAAAAAACAAGTAAAGCATTTGATTTAACATACACAACATCAAAATATCTTAGTTTAAGAACAGAAGTACTCCATATAAGTAGTAGGTAGTGGTCATCCTACTTTTGCCCACTCCTTGTGAAGTTGGGAGACAAGTCATGCTAGATTAAAAAAGATAGATAGATAATTGAAATAAAAGAAGCCTATCCAGAATTAAATAAAGGTAGATAACAGACTGGTTGGGAGCTGTTACACAAGATAGAAGCGTGTGGAATGGTTGAACCCCGAGGGCATCGACCACACAGACAGCTGCCATCTCCAGAAGTTCTCAGATGACTCGGCCATTGTGGGCTGGGTTTCTGAGGGGAACGAGATGGAGTATCGATCAGTCATCATGAACTTTGTGGACTGGTGTAAGAAGAACAACCTGTGTCTTAACACCAGTAAGACCAAGGAGTAGGTGACGGACTTCAGGAGAAGAGCCCCGCT
>NW_015150883.1:602037-603134 GCF_000732505.1 Cyprinodon variegatus
AACCGCAACCTTTCATTGCAGCACAGCAGCTGCCCAATAAAAGGTTGCGGTTTCAGGCCAAATGGTTTAGCCTCTTCCCATGGCTGCATTATAGCCCCACCATGCAAAAAGTTCTTTGTTTTGAGTGTGTCAAAGCCTTTACCATCAAAAAGACCTCCTTAGAAAAGAAACATGATCCTGCATTTTGCCTAAATGGTTTTGGGAATTGGAAAAGTGCTTCTGAGAGCTTTACTCACCATCAAAATTCGAGGGCACACCATCATGCCGTCACTGTGAATGCGATGGAGCAAACTCCAGTCCTTACACAGCTGGCCAGTGCTTTAGCCAAAACACAGCAGGATGCCAGGCACTGTCTTGGCAGGGAATTGCAATGAGAGGGCATGCTTCAAATGAGGGTAACTTGTGAAGTTAAAGGCAAAGGATGACCCAGTGCTAACTTCCTGGCTGACTCGCTGCCATGATTATGTAAGTCCCCAGTGCCAAAATGAATACTTGACTTTGTTTGGCCACACAATTGTGAGAGGAATTGCTGCAATGATTAGGTCCCTCCCTGTTGTCCAATTTTCTATCATTATGGATGGAACCCAGGACATCCAGGGCAAAGAGCAGATCTCTATATGCCTGAGGTATGTTGATCAAGACCTGGTGCCAGTGGAAGCATTTATCGGCTTGTATGATACACCATCTACAACTGGTGAACAGATGGCAAAACTAGCTCTGGACATGCTTCTCAGACTGAACCTACCTATCTCAGGTGTGCGAGGACAGACGTATGACGGGGCAGCAAATATGGCAGGCCTTTTTTCTGGCGCCCAGGCAGTGCTTAAAAAGGACAATGCCAGGGGCTGCTCCTTTTTGTAACTGCTCCACATTGGGTAATTAAGTTGACACAATGTGCGCCACATTGTGTCAACTTAATTACCCAATGTGCATGCAATTCTTCACCCTTACTGCGTGACGCACTTCAGTGGGTCCATGAACTTGGAACACTGAGCAACCAATCTGGCAAATTTAAAGGCATTCTGGCACAGCATACTGTTCCAGAGGGGCTCTGTCCCACAAGATGGACTGTCCGTGGGCAAGCTGTGCAGGTAGTC
>NW_015150883.1:606423-607670 GCF_000732505.1 Cyprinodon variegatus
CCCCTCCAACTTCCAGCCACTGGCCTTCTCCTGGGCATGCATATTTTTTTTTACTCTGACTCCACCCTCTCACTGAATTACAGGCTCTGACCAGGAGATGATGCTTCTCTTTAGATCTTAATGTCCACAAATCATGACACTTACTGTGTTTAAGGTTCTCACATCCTTTTTCTGGTGTGAACGGAAAACAGTTGTCTAAAATGTTTATCTGACTAAATTTATGTATTTGATGAATTGAAGTGTTTTTCTTGGGAATAACCAAATATTCAAGTGTGAGAGAGATCTTTATGCAGGGGGTGTTTGTGCAAGGTATAAAAAGTATGTACCTATATGCCTCAGACAGAGAGAGCTCTATCTCCCTCTCCGTGTGAAGGACGTTAAATAAAACTGAACATTATGTCTTGCAAGAAATGCTTCCCAATCATTTTCCTAACTTCACAATGTTTAAAAATGAATTGTAGGGGACCAGCCAAGGGCCCATTAAGAAAAGAAGAGGCATTTTGAATGGCTACTATAATGACCAGAGAGACAAGTTATTTAAAAAAAATTATGTAATCTAAAGGTTATTGATCTCCAGAGGTGTCAAGTAATGTTCGTTCGTTCGTTACTGTACTTAAGTACACTTTTTAGGTATCTATACTTTACTCCATTACTTATTTTTCCTTCTACTTCCTACTTCTACTCATTAGATTTTCACACAAGTATCTGTACTTTCTATTTCTTACATTTTTAAAACAACCATTACTCGTTACTCTTGGCTTCGGTTTAATGCAGAGGTCACAGATTAGCAGACCGTGGTCCGGTGTTATGCCGAAAAGTGCATCCCTGCCGATATGCATCCTCAGTCGCGGGCGGCAGCGCGCCTCGCTCTGTAGAACTGGATATCAACGAGGAAAACGGATTAAAATATGACCAATGGGGCTACTTGTTGTTATATTAATGATATAAAACGTTTAAATATTCCTCTCGTGGGGAAAAAAAAAAATTTAGGTTATTTGGCAGATTCATTTACAAACAGGGTTCCTAAAGCATTAGGAAAGTTAAATTCAAGACTTTTTGAGACTTTTTAATGCCACTTGAAATAAAAATTTAAGACCAAATTTACAAGAAACACAAAAAAAAAAACAGCTTCCGACAACTTAACCCAGAGGTTTATTTTAACATAAACCACTGCACCAATGTTTCAAATTTTAAAAAACTTCCCATACAGGAAGAAAGCTAAAAACACACAAATGACAGATATATTT
>NW_015150883.1:610529-614413 GCF_000732505.1 Cyprinodon variegatus
TTTTTTTTTTTTTTTTTTTTTTTTTTTTTTTTTTTTTTTTTTTTTTTTTTTTTTTTTTTTTTTTTAAATTTGCTCACCCTTGTCCTTTAACTACTGACTGATATACAGGAATACTGTCAACTCCTCTGAGATGGCACGGGATGCAATTTTTGGCAATTTCTATTTTTTTTTATCTAAAAATTCAGTGTATAACATGAATGCATAAATACCTCATTTTATTTCAGTTTTAAATTTTGTTTAAAGTAACAGATCGTTAAAGTTGACATGTCCGGTAAAAAGAGGACGTCTGGTCACCCTACTAATTGAACTGATAATCTGCATTTTTCTTAAAAACTTGAGTATTTTACAATTTTTTTTGTGATGCCGTCCACCTTTCTATCATCACATCCTTACCTTCGGGAACACAGGAGAGAAGTAATGCTGCTCCTCCATGCAGCACAGCTAAGTGGGTGCTATTTAGGTGATAATTTAAGTAGTTCATCCAGTGTTAACATTAACAAATAGAACCGCATAGAGTTAATTCTGCATCCTGGTCACCATTAAATATTGTAATCCCTGAGCAGACTCTGGATCGATTTATGTTTTTACTTTAATATGTCCCTGCTCTAGAATTACTTACTTACATGGGTATAACCATAACTATGCAGACAACACAGTTTTACATCACAATGTTACCTGGTAACTGCGAACCCATCAGAATGTTGGCTAGATGCATAGAACAGATCAATGTTTGGATGTGCCATAATTTTCTCTTACAGAATAAAAACAAAATTGAAGTAATAGTCTTTGGACCCAAGACATGAGACATTGAGAGTTAACATTACTTCACCTACTACAGCTAGAAACCACCAATTTTGGATGAAATATTTCTTGTGGCATTTTGGACTCTGACCTGAACCTTCAGAGGCACATTTTAGTAGAATTGATTACTGCAACAGTGTCTTCATAGATTCATAGATTCTCCTAAAAAGTCCACCAGACAGCTGCAGCTGATCCAAAACGCTGCTGCCCATGTTCTCACCAGAAATAAGAAAGTAGAACACATCAGCCTGGTTCTGAAATCCTTTCTCTGGCTCTGTGTAGCTCAGAGAATAGACTTTACAATGCTTATGTTAGTCTAGTCCCTGAATGGATAATTGCCTAAATACATAACATCCAAGACCACTCATGTCTTCTATGTCAAGCCTGCTCTGTAGACCCAGAACTGGAACCAAATAAGCAGCATTTAGTTCCTATGCTCCAGTTATCAGGAACAAACTCCCAGAAAACTAAAAATACTGAAAGCCTGAGTTATTTTAATCTAAAGTTACAAAANTGCATGGGAACAGAGATCCCCCCTGCCGCCGCCCCCCGCTCCAAGGTGTCCTGGTTTTCCCAAATGAAAATATGGTCACCCTATCTAATCTAGCTCTGCTGGTTTAGAGTTTACATGCATCTGTCTTTGTGTTATTTCTATTCATGTCTCGTTTCTGGAAAACTTCCCTTCTTGAGGTTTGCACCTCTACACAAATAATGGAGTAAAATTGTTTACTTCCGCAGTGGAGCATTTTAATCCAAAACATAGCTCTCTGCTGATACAGGACAGGGAAATGATTAGGATCTACTTTTCATAAGCAGTGACTCATATCCTCCAATCTCCATGCCTCCAGTCCACATCATTTCTTCCAAGACACCAGAAAGAAAAAATGTTGCTGGAGACCTTAAGCTGAACTTTTAACCAGCAAGCTGCCCTTCCTCCGCTTTCAGAGCCACCGCACCTCCTTAGCTGAGAAAACAGAATATGAGCTGGCATTACCAGGCTGACCTTTGGCCTTGTGGAGGTGGCCTCTATTCTCAGCGTGATGAAGCCTGCCCTGAAGGCCTCAAACTGTGCCAGACTGAAGAAGCAACGTCACAATGAATTATTCTCCCTCGTGAACAACAACATTTCCTTCTGGCAACTTCTAATGTAGGAGAACTAAACACACCTATTGTCTGCTGTAAGAACTGCTGCAGCTTTCAGCTGGGATTTATGTCTTCAATCACCTGTAGGACTCAGTCATCAGCAGGAGTAAATGCTTCAGATGGAAATAATACGGTTGATATACGGGAGAATGTTTGGGAAGATAGAGTGAACAGTGGCACGTAATATGCAAGACTAAATCTCATTCAGTTTAAGGTTTTCCATCGCTTGCTTTAGAGTAGAGCAAGTATCTCTTCCTTATACCCAAATATTGACAGCAATTGTATCAGATGTCATATTAATGTTGCAGATTTGACTCATATGTTTTGGTCTTGCCATATGTAGATAGTTGGTCTGATGTATTTGATGTATGTCAAAACTATTTGGAGTCACTTTACAGGCCTGTGCATTGATAGCATTATTTACTAAACAAGGAAGCAAATTGAACTAAGAACCAACAAAACATTATAGCATTTGTTTCTCTGCTTGGACGAAGGGAGATTTTACTTTACTGGAAGTGCGCCACCTACTGTCGCTCAGTGGTTAAAAGATGTAATGCTATTTTTCCACTTGGAAAAAAATCTAATTTTCTATAACACAGACAAATTTCAATCTGTTTGGGAACTCTTTCTATCAAACTTTAGTGGCTTCCAAGAACTCCCACCAACATTGCAATAAATTGAAAGATTCTATGGTTTTAATTTAAAAATGTGAGCATATAGAAAGGTACACTCTGGAATGGAGATTGAGCTATTCTTACTATTTTGATCTCTCACTATTTTAATTAGTTTTTTCCTGATGTACATTTAACATTTAACAAAAAAAAAACTGAAGTCTACTGTTGGTACGGTTTCTTTTGATTCATTATTTTTTACTATAATTGTTATTATTTTGGGTCCAGTCGGGGTGTGGGGAGGGATGGGAGGGGGTTGGTTTTTGAATGTTGATAAAATTTGAAAAACTAAAAGTCTTTTGTAACCATGATGATGTTTTATTATTTCTAGCTCTGATTTTTCAATAAAAAGATTTATAAAAATAAAATAAAAAGTTTGGGAGGATTTTGTGACTGTTAAGATGCGCCTCTATCTGTGGGGATCCTCATAACATCTACAGAGATTTCCTTTGCACATCCAATAAATAGCCTCCTGCCGACTCTGCTGGGCGACTAATAGGCTTCAATTTGTCTCTCATCATCTTTTTTGTTCCTCCTGTCCTGTAATGAAACTGTCTACCTTTAGCTGAACACACGACTTCAAAGGAGGAAAACAGTCTCCTGCTAATGGGAGGTTTATTTAAAGCTGTAAGATTTAGCTTTGACTAACATTCTGTTTGTGTGTGTGTGTGTGTGTGTGTGTGTGTGGGGGGGGTGTCTGGGGGAAAAAAAACAAATATGATAAGAGAGAGTAAAGAGGAGGATGTGAAACAATTAAAGCAGGTAAGAACAGTAATGAACAGTTATATACTTTGCTAATTTCTTCTTCTCTTTTGTGCCGTTGCGGTTTAAAAAAATAGAGAGAGAGGAAACCTGCACTGTGCAAAATGACATGTCCAATATATCAAGATTTCAATTATTTATTATGGTAAATGAACACATTTGGATGCTTTATACATCGGGTAAAAGTGAAAAAAAAAGCAAGGTATTTCACCTTTTCGATTCAGTTAACGCCTTATCACTCTTATCAGGTGATCAAAAATTATCGCCATTAATCTATTTTCACAATTGGGTTGAGAGCGGACTGGGAAGATTACTTTCACCTTGATATTTTAGCGTAGATGTATATCTGGGGGTGAGAACAAATCAGTAGAGGCATACAGTGAAACTGCCACACTGAATGTGACATGCTGACATGGATCCGCCGTCGGGTTTAATTCAGGGAAAATTTACTTTTAAGAAGCTTCTTGATGAGGGCTGCTCAATGGCACAGTGGGCAGCACTACTGCC
>NW_015150883.1:614916-616234 GCF_000732505.1 Cyprinodon variegatus
GCTTTGGATAAGTGTGATGGAAAATGGATGGATGGAAGCTTCCTGATGAAAAACATTAAGACTAAATCATTTAGAACCTTCAGGGTTCCTGCGGATGCTTAAAACGTCTTAAAAGGCATTGATTTCTTCGACATAAAGCTATGGCCTTAATTGGTATTAAAATGTCTTAAATCAGTCTTTCATAGTTTATAAATTGTTACCACGTCATAAATAGGATTTACTTTTATAATCCATATCAAACATTAAAATAATTGACACTTTTTATTATTTTAGTTTCTCCCCGATAGCCTAACCAATGAAACTGATGTTGCTACCAGACCTGTAAGTTCAACAAAAATTGGCTATCCATCTAAGAGTTTTCTGCAGGGCTAAAAACCAGTACCAGGGAATGTATATGAGGAACGGTGTATTTTCTGTAAGAAGTCATTCAAGCTCGGCACGATGGGAATCTAGGCAGTGGAGTCGCACATGCGAAGTGTGAAAAACAAAGCATCAAAATCAAGTTACCCAGAATAAACAGGTATTTCTCAGTTCTGTTCCTCCCTCGTCTCTGCAAGGCTTCCACAGCCATCTCTGACAATAGCACCAAATCTCCAGATAATGTTTGGCAGTACGCCTACAATGAAAGCAGAGTTATTGGGGACTTTGAGAAGGGAACAAAAGAAAGTTTGTAAATTCAGTTCAGTAGTTAAAAACAAATCTGTGTGTGTGTTTTTAGCTTTCGTCCTATATGGAAAGTCTACTGCACCATAAAGTAATGGTTTATGTTAAAATAAACACTTGGGTAAATTAGTTGCTACCCAGTTTTTCTTGTGTTTCTTGTGAAGTTGGTCTTAACGTTTTCTTTCAAATGACATTAAAAGTCTTAAAAAGTACCAACTAAAGGCAAAACATCCCTTAGCCCGGAGTTCTTCATCAAGGGTCCGCTACCCCTAGGAGGTCAACAGAGGTACTGCATGGCGGTCACGGAAGTTTTGATTGATTAGACTTTTTTTTTTATATTCACCCCTGGAATTTTTTCCATTTATTGAAATGTCTTTAAATACACATTAAGAATAATTCAACACACTGTAGTAAACAGATAAATGGAGGCAGAAGATGTCTTTCAGTCATCAATGCAGACATTAAGCGACACACAGGAGCTCTTTCAAGCTGGGAACCGTTTCATTCACAACACCTGTCCCATCAACCAGGAATCAGAATCAGAAATACTTTAATAATCCCAGGGAGGAATTACTTTCCTTACATGACTTTCTATCTAATAGAGTGACTATAGGACCAGTTTAATATAACACAATTTCATACAATACATATAATT
>NW_015150883.1:617236-633796 GCF_000732505.1 Cyprinodon variegatus
TACAGAGTATATCCAGGTATATAAAGTATATGACCCCATATGAAATAGAGACACTATAGGACCAGTTTAATATAACACAATTTCATACAATACATATAATTAGGGGGTTCCGGCTCCATCTCACCATCAGTTTGGGGGTCCTTGGCCTGAAAAATGTTGAAGACCCCTGCTCTAGAAAATAAGAATAGCATCTACTTCCTCTCCAAGCTGGTTCTGGGTATAAAGTGGATCAAGCAGAGCTGGATATGTGCTGCGCGAAATCATTGTAGGTTTAATTAGCTCCTCTTGTGTCCATTTAATAGACGCACACATTATGAAAAAGCTTCATGAGGAGTGGTGAGTGGGGGGGGTTGTGATCCTTGGTGGGGTGAAATAAGGCCGGTTGATATGACATATTAACAACAGGCTCGATTTCAGCTACGCGGCATTCCTGCTGCGTCACCAAAGACCTAAAGAAGCAGAGAAGCAGGTTTAGATGCAGAAAGCAGCTTCAGCTGGGAGTCAGAGGAAGGACTCAGTCCAGCAAAGAAAGGCAGCCATTTTTCACAGAGGTTGCAGGATTGACTTGATGCATGGGGCGGTGTCAGTGACAATGACTCACTCTAAACCCCGCAGTAAAAGAACAGAGGGGGTCACGTTAACATTACATTTCTATTTCTGAGAGCCATAATTCACAGAAGGTTGACCTCCCACTGTGCCAAATGTTTCATGAGCAGTGGGAGTAAGAGCAGCTGCCAAGATATGCAAAAGTCTTATTTGAAACTGAAAGAAGGGGTTTGAACCAAAGCAGGGTTGGAGTGAAGGGGTGGGGGGTCTGTATTTTATTATTTCCACGCACCAAACGGGAGGAGAGAAGAAGTTGCACCGTGGGGGTTCCTTGCTGCTAGCATGTGGTGCTATGCCTGTCAGAAAGAAGAGGAGGTCAATTTACTGTTGACTACTGGCATTAAAATGCAAGTCTACAATTTTGTGCTTGAGTTTTTCATGGTGAGGAGCTGAAGACTTCTGTAGAAAAGAAAGGAAGCGTAGAAAACAGTGAAGAGTTTTAAGGCGGTTCTGATCAGGGCTGGACTGGGACCAAAAAAAATGGTTGCAGCATGTGTGGTCATGGCCATCCGCCATTATTAGTTATTTATCATGGGGACACTGATATCCATTAACTGGATTGCTGCCAGGCCGTTGGTAGTACACGGTGTTGTGAGGTCACCAGCCACCATACCCTGACTGACCATAGGGAGAACTGGGAGTATTCCTGAAGCGCCGGCCTGGGATTGGACTGCTGGCCAACATATTTTTCATACCATTAGTTCATGCCATTACTTTTAACTGACAGGGGGCTCAAAAGTAATGATGACTGACAAGTGGAATGTACAATAAATTAAATTAAGACTATTTTACTTAATGTTTTAATTTGACATTTAATTTTTATATATTACATTTGTGCTTTCCATATAATATAAAAAAAAAATAACATAAGGTTCCTGGAACTAAGTCAGGAATTGAAATAAATACAAAATACAATCCTATTATAAACCTTTATTTATAAAACTGGAGCTGCTCTGAGCTCCCTTATAATCACATTTTAACTTCATGAATTGGGAACAAAAATTATAGTCAGATGGACTTAATTTGTTTTCCTTTTGTTTTCATTAAGACACCTGAGTTCCTTTGACGTAGCTCTGATAGCTCAGTGTGTAAAACAGCTGATCCCAGGCTGTTCTCTACATCCAGTCTGTTCCTCTGCTTGGTTTAGATGTGTGTCAAAGCTGAACTCTTATCTTTAATCTTTCATTTTTCAGTTGGTTCCTCAGAAGGAAAATCAGATACCAGCCCTGTTTTATTTTACTACCTAAGAAATCAGTCATATCAGTCAGTTATGTAACCAGGTCAGGGTGGCCTCTTTACATGACTGACTCCTGGCATGATAAAATCTCCCAGTCTGGCCCTGCCAGCCGCCATATTGCTACTTTACAAAATACTGTTAGATCGGTCAGAATTTAAACAATACGTACGCTACAGCACACACTAGCAGTTTCATAGCATCAGTAGATTACTCTAATTTAAAATAAAAATTAGGCCCCTCACATTGCATATTTAGTATGAAGTCCATGAAGTCTATAAATCATGTAATAAAACATATTATGCAAATCCATCACAACAAAATTAGTTTGTTAATGGAGCATAATGATACTGTAGTCAGATAACACACACACACAGCTTTGTTTTCATGACATATTCACAAATGTACAGGCACATATGTCCCCATATGTACCTGTAAGTCACAACATATATGATGTTTTACAAAATACAGCACCTAAATTGTAGGTAAAACACATCCACACCAACACGCACAACCCCTGCTTGTTCTGCTATATGTGGTGAGGACCATGTGTTGACTACTATTGACTTCCATTGATTTTCAGTCATTTTCTACCCTTTCTATGTCTTAACCCTAAAACTAGCCCCAAACCTAACCAATACCAAACCATGTCTAACCCTAACCCAGTTGGCACCTTAGCCCTTAACCTAACCATTAGCAAAATAGCATGTGAAGACCGCCAAATGTCTTCACTTTGCAACAACTGCTCCTCATTGTGATGGTTAAATTGGAAAAATGGTTCCTGATGATGTAACATAAGCGCTAAAATGTTTACATGCTTGTAACATACATGTTCAGGCATTTTTATGCTGCGACTCTCGGAAAGTGGGGAGTACCAAGATGGTGGCAGGTGACTTCAGTTTTTTTGGCCAATCAGCAATCCAGTGAATAGAGATCAGTGATGGAGACACACAGCATACCAGAGGAAATGTGTTCTCACTGAAAGTACTGATAACTGCAGTAAAACTACTTCTTAAAACCTTTGTGTTGTTTTATAATGATTACTCAAGTAAACGTCACTTGTTACCACCCACGTCTGCCAGTGATAAATTATCCTATTTGGGCAAAGCAAGGTTTCACTGATACAAGCTGCATCAGGACATCAAACACTATACTGTAACTTTATTTTATGTTAAAACAACACTGGAAATCACATGTTTGATAGAAACATTTATTTCTATTTCTGCCATCAGAGGGTGGCCAGGGCATTGCAAAGGGTGGCCGTGGCCCCACTGGCCACCCCACACACCAGTGTTCATTGTAGTAGCATCAGTTTAGCATTTCATCCCATTATGCACAGTCAGCGACGTAACATAAAAAAAAACACACAATAAAGGTAGGTGTTTACTTAAGTCTTTATGATTTCTACAGACCCGTTTACCACAATAAAAGATTCAAACCCTGAAATCATGGCTTTTAGTTTCAGTGTGCCACCCTAAGATTTTCAGTGGCCCCATCTAGGCCCCCCGCCATGAAACATTTCTGGAGGCGCCACTTTTCTGCATGCAAGTATTTTATTTTTATACTTTACTAGTATGGTCATAACTTGGAAATTGGTAAATAAATAATCGTAATTCTTAATCCAAGCATTCTGCCAGTGCTACCATTTCCTGCTTCCTCTTACTGGCTGTTAGTAGATATTCTGACCTCGTCTGGTTCACATCTCTTCTCCTAATCTAAATCAACCTGCATTTCGATTCCCTCCTGCTGTTCCAGTCGCTTTTATGGTTTCAAAACATGCATGTTATTTTGGAACATTGGGCTGATTCCACTTGTAGGAGCTTGTTTTCTCTCATCTTCTCTTCCCTTCCACTTGCATGTTTGTGATTTAGTATAAATTTCCTCAAGGGAGAATGATCTCTTCAGCTCTGTTCACCTCAAACGGCTGAGTTTGTTCGCCTCAGTCAGCCGTGAGGAGAGGGGAGGGGCAGGTTGAGGAGGGTTGCTTTGTGTCTTTTTTTCTGAATTTCTTTTTAAAATCTGTTAATGATTATTTTTACAGTCAAAGGCAAACAAAAAAATCTGCAGGTACACCTGATGGTGAGTCCAGCCCTGGTCCTCATTGAAGTCTGGACCGAAAGTCTTCCATGCTGAGCTCAGAACAACTAAAAACTGCAGCTTCTCTTCAGACCACTAAGCACCTCTGCTCCAGTACTACTTACCCACTAGTTGGGCACCCACCAGTTTTAAGGGACAACTTTGTGGTGACATCAGCATATCTGGAATGCAGTTTTATGTGTTTCACTGAAACATGGCTGGAGAGGACATTTTGCTAACTCCACTGTCTCTCTGCAAGCCTTTCTGATCAAATAAGCAGAAAATAAATATAAAGAAGACTGACAAAAAATGGAGGTGGGTTAGCAGTACTTGTGGACAACAGATGGCGTTGTCTAAAACATGCTACCCTGTAGGTTTGCCTCTGTAGCTCAGATATAGATCAGATAGAACTGTATGTGGATAGAACTGTATGTGGTGGAAAGATAGAACTGTATTTAAATACTTTATAATGAACATTATTTTGGATTTTTTTTCACATTACACACTCTATTAATGATGTCATTAATGCAGTTTGCTTATCGACATTGAGTTAGAGTTGAAGAAGTCATCATACACCTCCTTCAACAAACCCACTGTCATTTAGATAAAGCACACAGCACTGGGAGGATCATGTTTTCCAGAACATTCAGATTATCAGAAGACTCAGGTGGAGGCATCAACAATCACCTGGATCAAATGCTACCTGGCAAACAGACCACAGTTTGTTAGACTGAAGGCTCAGCTGTCTAATCAAGGAGTCAGCAGCACAGGAGCACCACAGGGGACGGTACTCTCCCCTTCCTTTTTGCTCTGTACACCTCTGACTTCCAGTAGCAGAAAGAGTCTGTTCATCTGCAGAGATATTGGGATGACTCTGCAGACATTGGGTGCATCAAAGAGCTGAGTGCAGAGAGCTGGTGAACCGCTTTGTTCCATGGTTTGGAAACAAGCATCTGATTCTGAACGTCAGCAAAACAAGAGAGATCATTGTAGAATTCAGAAGAAACATAAACAAGATGAATCCTATTGACTTTATGGGTGAAAAACAGAAAGATAGTTTGAAGTTAAGCAGGACAGGCTTATGTTTAAAATACCTATTTTATTTAGCAAAGTTTGTTATTTTGTATTAAATTGAATTGCTTGATAATAACTTGTTTTCCATGTGTTCATGTCACTCACAAATATGCATCTAATTCAATGCAGATTTGAGTCAAATAGTAAAAAAATAATAATTTCACACACAAAGGGGGCTAAAAAAAACACCACGCCAGGAGGGGTAAAGGCATTCGGGTCAGTTGGCATGCACATGAGGTGTCCCTTTCTTTGCAGGGAGTTGACAACCCTAGCTATAGAGCACAGCTAGCCACAGCGCTACCCAGCTCTCCCCCTTTATATCATTGTCTATCAGTTACTTTGTTCACCATAAACTGACTTTTATTTCTGTTTTATTATCATTAAGGTAAAACTTCATCGGTAATTAGACACACTAACGCTACAGATGCTCCCGACTCTGCACACTGATGCTGCAAGATGTTATTATCGTTGTCTGGGCAACCACTATGTTTTACATCATGTGGCAACGTTCGGCCAATCATATGGCATAACGTCACTGGCATGCGCAGATCTGACCACCTGAGCAGATCTGGTACCTACACCGGCTCTGAAACTCCTCTAGAACCTCTGGAGATGACAGTCCTGCCTCCTCTTCATCAGACTGTTGATCAACATCTGTTCTGGACATCTGCTTTAACACAGACGGCTACAGGATCCTTCCTACCTACAGCTATCAGCATCTATGACAGCTGGTTATAAGACACTGTATGAATTACAAGAACTTTTCATTTTTCTCTTGGATCAATAAAGGGGGGGTGAATGCGTAAAGTTTAATTAAATTATTGAGAACAATGTAAATGTTTAGTATTATGTTTCTCCGAATACCATTTGCAACTTTGGATTTTGTTTTTAAGAGATATCTGTTTTTCCCCTTAGAAACTAATTTCCTAGTTGTATGAATAAAATTAAAAAGTTGATTCGAAATCGGCTCAGGATAAGAGGCAACAACTGTCTGGCACGAACATGAAAATCAAAAAAAGTGTGATAGGGAATTCTTGCCATATGCTTAGAAACTGTTGAGACTGTGTTGCTGCAGATGCTAAAAATGTGCTCTCGTTTCTCTGCTGCTGTTAGTAGCTGTTAACATGACACCAATGAGCAATTCTCCCCCTCATTATGCCAGACTTCAATAGTGCTCAAAAATGAGTTAAACATGATTATTTCAATATTGTAAGGCACAGCAGTGAAGTAGCAAAATGCATTTATTAGCCTTGAATTTTCCCAGCCGGTGCAGTGATGCAAACTCAGCCTCTCCAAAAGCACATTAGGAAGAGCTCCACTTCTCAGCGGCCACAGGAACATCTGTTATAACTTCTATCAGCTGTATACAATCTTCCTTCAGAGGCAGCCGCTAGCATCAGCAGCTCATCCAGGGGGGCTCAGGAGCGTGTTCAATGTCACCTTGACGGCATTAAGGAAAGCAAGGGAGCATTACTCACCCTGTCTGTGCCAACACTTTCCTCCCTGTTGGCCTAAGCCTTTAAAATTTGGGGGCCCCAGGGTTGTAAATCTAACAGAAGCAAATGTACCCAGCAGACGTCAGCTGACTCATGCCGCTGCTCCGGCTGACACAAACCAAACAATCAGTTGATTGATTGCCGTATTGTTGCACACATGGCAAACAGCAGAGAGAAAACAGCTTTTATTATAAAGCACTCATATTTTTAATATCTGAACGGACTGAGAGGCTCTAATTAAACACAACAGGTTTGGGCTGTTTTACTGCTTAGTTTACGGGATAGAAAATAAATGTTGAGCAGCAGTCCCAGAAACCTCAAAATGCTCCTTTAATAAACGTGTCAGACTCTGATGATTAATACCAAAATATAAAAAAAATATATATGCTTTTTTATGATAATACATTTTCACTAATAAAGATGTCATGTTTTAAAAGTCTTTGCTGTTTTCTCCATTAATCAGTCTATTATATCCAGCTGAGCTCATAAGTATTCATACCCCTGTCAGATCCACAGTTACAATGATTTTAGTTATTATAAACTATGCACTTTAGAAAGACGTGTTTCCACTCCACACGTATCTCTGAGATTTAAAGCCCTCTATGCCATCACCCTTATCTTTAGCCACCTTCACAGACTCTTTCTCAGGTTCAGGTCTGGGTCATAGCCGGGCGGGCCCAAGGCAGAAGCAAACTCAGCGGCTGCTTAAAGGCCCTTTAACAACTAAGGGTTTGTCATGATTTTATCAAGAGCTCAGACCCACATGCAGAGAAACCAATTCAGAGAGACCAGGGGAAAAGGTTTAACAGGTTTATTGAAGAGATAATGCTGAATTAAGTGTTGCTCTGAACACTGCTCAACCGGAACTGAAAAGTGAGGGGAAGACACAGCAGTTAGTTCAGGCTCAGTGGGAAATTTGATTCGTGAACTTGAAGAGGAGGGTTTGGTTGCTGACTCACGTTTCTAGAGAAGTTGTTGACTCTTTGACTCCAGTCTGTGTGCTGTAGTTCCAGTGTTTGTCTGATATGGTGGAGAGCAGAACAGGGTTTACCCAGAATGCGGTTGTTTGAAGGTGAACGGTGAAGCTGACTGCCACTCAGATTTCCTGCGGTACTTGAACGGGTTTTAGTGGAGATGAATCCCTTGCTCAGTGTGAAGCTCAAACAATCTCTTGGGGAAAAGTAGATTCAAACCTCCAGTTTAAATCCTTAGCCCAGTTTGAAGCTCAGATGAGCCTTCCAGGGAGAGAAGGTCCGAAACATCCAGTTTGCACGATGACTTTCTGCCGAGAGGCAAAGACAAAAACAAGATTAAGACTAAGGTTGACAAGAACTCAGCAAAACTCAGCTTGGCTAGAGTACCCTAAACTGGCAAACACTCTGGCGTCGAGGTAGTGGCAGTCAGCAGCTTAAGAGCGCTCCGTTAACGAGGTAACCATCTGCAGGTGTGTGAGGAGGTGAATCAGGACCAGGCGCCTCCTGGTGGAGGAAGGGAGACAAACACAGAAACACAAACACACAGACAGGAATCCTAACAGGGTTGTTGTTTGTTTCAAAAAAAAAAAAAAACCCTTCCAGTTCTTCTCCTGGGAGCAAGCTACTTGGTTTAACTACTCAAAATTGGGCAAATCTATATAAAAATGATTAAAAGCCCACCTTACGACGGCTGACTGAATTTCAAACATGTTTAATTTTCTCCCGACCTTACGATTTCTGATCGGGAGGTGTTCGAGAGAGGCTGATCACCCCTCGTTATCCCCCTGCATACTACACGACGCACGATGCAGGATCAAGCTAAAAGTCGGCCCAATCGAAAATTCTCTGACGACCGGAAAGTTGGCCCGAAAAGGGCAAAAAAATGGTACAGTGTATGCCTGGCTTAAGCACATTGTGTATCAACAGGCTTTACCCAGACTACATAAAACTGAGCCTGGTTCTGCCGGAGGTTTAAAAGGGAGTTTTCCTCTCCACTGTCGCTACAAGCATGCTTAGTGTGAGGGATTGCCTTTGAGTCAATGAGTCGATGCAATCAACTGGTTTTCCATAGATAGAAAACTTTTAATCAATTTGACTGTATGATCTGGTTGAACTGTAAAGTACCTTGAGATGACATGTGTTGGGAATTGGCGCTATATAAATAAATTAAATTGAGTTAATGTATTTACCTAGCTCATTCATTACAGGGAGAATGTCTCCAGCTGAACATTTTTAAAAACCTTATAGCCCACAAGACGGATTCAAGTTGCTCAGGTTAGGTTTTCATCTTAAAGCCAACTCTGGGTTCATATTACCATCTTAGTCCTAACCCTAACCTCACGCTAAACTCAATTTTTAGTGCTCAAAATGACCATTAGCAAAAGAAAAGAAAAGACCAGCAAAATGTCCTCAATCTGCTGGTGAAATGGGAGAAATGGTCCTCATTCTTATGCTTAAGCAGGGGCAACCACACGCCATCTTCCTCATCTGGTGGTAATGAATGGCGGCGGCTATTAGAAAGTTCCCTTGCTCACTTTGCCCTCCTTAACAAGCTTCAATCATCTAACGAGCCACTTTGAGGTGGTGACAGACTCCGATAATACGAGAACACCGAGGGAAGGATAAGGAGCAGAACGGGAAAAAAAGGCAAACCTAAATGTACTAAAGGAATAAAAACATACGAAAACAGTGGTTGATGGGAGACTAAAAAGATCGAAGAGGATGGCCATCCATTTGTTTCTGCTCTGTAAATATTTCCCACTTTTTGTTTCTGGCCAGTTGTGCCACAGGAGAATGTAATAAAGATTATCGAATACTGCAGAAGAAGAGTGTTGGAGATGAGTGCTGGGAGCATGGGAAGGGTGTTTTAATTGTTTTCTTTCTTGTATTTCCTCCGGGGAAAGTTAAAATAAGGTTAGGAAAGAAAACATAAAAGGTAAAACTAGATACAAAAGAAAACAGAAGGAACCGGCAGCCAGCTTGAGACAAAGAGGGAAAATGTTGGATAAAGATGAACCAATTTAGCCAAATTCATCATCATCATCATCAGAAGAAGAAAATTGTCCAACCTACACTAGGTAAAGAACACTGCTGATAATAATAATTGAACTTTATTAATCTCACACTGGAGATGTTCACCTCTGCATTTAACCCATCCCCTTGGGGAGCACTGGGATGCCATTGTGCGGCACCCAGGGATCAGTGTGGGGTTAAGGGTCTTGCTCAGGGACACAGAGTTGCAATCGGGAGAGGGGCTTGAACTCAGAACCTCTGGGGGCCAAGCGCAATGCCCTAAACACTAGGCCGCCACTCCCTACGGGGTCCTGTTCTGCAACTGGGTGGGTTAAAGGGTTCTGGAACCGAGAAGTGGTGGGTGTTGATCCAAATGGATGGAGCCCAATTGATATCCAGGCCTGAAACTAATTTTTAATATAGTCTAACGGATCTCATGCATAGTTTTTTTCTAGATTCAAAACCTTTGATTCTTTGCACCCCCACTTCGTACTGGAACTACTTTTTCTCTAGTACGTTTCTGGACGTTTCTTATAGCAGGAGGCTCGGTGACAGTAGAGACACTTTTACATCTCAGCTGCAGACGGTCAACATTTCACACAATCTCATATCCAAAAACCAGAAAAACCCCTTTAAGTCAGACTTGTTGTTGGACTTCAGCAGGGCTGGCCTCTGTTACCGGACCTAATCAGACAGGATTTCTAGATGCAGCCAAGGATTGGAAGGGGTGTGCTTTGGGGACCAGCAGAGGATGTGGTTCTGCTGGCTGCTACAGCATTCACTGAGGCGATACGCAGTTGAGTGAGAAGCTGCCCATATGTGAATGAGCTCCTCTAAAGCCGATTTCTCACTGAAAACCCGGGTTTTTCAAAATTGGGTTAATCTGCTAACAATCGGCTTTTGGCTCTTTTCTCATTTGACCAAAAAGCTGAGTGGGACCTCCCTCTGGCAAGCTGCGTGGCCACTATTTCTCAAAACTGCGTGTCTGATGATCACACATAGCATGATGATCATGTATCACGCTTGGTGAGCTTGGATGAAATCAAGTAAATAAATAATGGAGAGTCACATTAATAGGAGCGAGAACATAGTCAGTGTGCTTTACTATTTCGCTGTTTTATTTGTCCTAATCCTTGTCACCTGTGCTGCTCCATGTTTATCAAACATAAGCAGAGTTGTTTCGGCTTGTTAGATCAGATGCGACTGGTGTGGTGTGTTGGCGTCCGTACGTTGCATTCAATTGTGTCACGTAATTTAGCAGGTCAAACCAGCCTGCTGTTCCCACAGCATGCCGATCAGACCAGAGGCAATTTTAATGCATGAAGCTTGCCGAGTTGTTGTAGACACATGTCAGTGGGCTGTTCGCAATGCCACTGAAAGACGATTTTCTGGTGTTTCGGCCAGTGGGAAAGGGGTATATGATAAAAGCCATGGTTCTGGACCAGTAAAAGGTGCTCCGCCCCCTTCAGATCGGAGGAGAGTTCTTGCCTCAACTGAGGGAGTAACTTGGGTATGAGTGAGGAGAATGGAGCCGTAGCTATCATGCAGACGCGGCATTGGTCAATTGTGGCGAACAGAGTAAAAAGACAAATAATTTTTATATCAATCTTTGATGATTTTGGAAAAATCCAATAAAGGCAATTTGGAACCTTTTTCATAAACCTTTCTTTCAAATGATGGTATGATTTATGACAATCGAGCAAGCAGTTAGCCATAGCTCGCTTTACTAGTTTCCAGGTTACTTACACAATAGGTAAAAGGTTACACATGCAACAACATTAATCTACTGCAGGTGCATCTCTGGTTGATGGAATAGAGACGGGTTGTGATAGCATGGCAGGGTAATGTTAGCACCCTTTGAGGAAAGAGGTTAATCAAGGATGAGTCCAAAATGGCCCTTTGAGCAGAGTCCCCCCTAATGGGCTTTGAAGGTTTGCACAAAGAGCCCAGAAAAAAAAGCCTCTTTGATACTCTGGACTTTATAGCAGTTTTTAACTATAAAGCCCAACATCAACATAAAGTTTTACCATAAAAAAGTCTGTAGAAAATATAGATGCGAGTTAGATTGGAAGTTCAGCTAAACAATCCAACACTGTCCCTACAGACACCTGGCTGAATATGCTGAGGCTCACTGAGGCGTCTTACATCACCTGTTCATGCCCGGTTTATCATTCTGTTCATGCAGACCAGCATGTTATGGATTTGCGGTTTGGTTAGTCAGCGATCAGGCTTAATCACAAAGATCCAAACATATTCAGCAGATACAGGCTTTACTGATCAAAGATACCCTGCCTATGACACAAGCATGAGACAATGTACGACAGGTAAAGGCCTTAATTGGTGTTAGAACAATCAGAGGCTTCTTATTGTCTCTGATTGTAGTTTTCTCCTGGTTCAGTATCTGTGTTTGGTGAAAAGCTTCTAGTCATTAAGCTTGGAGGTCAATTTTATGCCAGATCATGATTAAAATGAATAGATTGAAGTTCATTTGGTATAGAACCTCATATTTCACCCTTTAAATGTGTGATCATAATATATGGAAAGAAATAAAAAAAAATACTGAATGCAGTCCAGGTTTACTGGATGTGCAGTGAAGTCTTTATTTAGCCAAATTACACAGAACTTCAGAAACATTCTTGTTCTGCTGAAAAGATCTGGATCCAAAACGATTTATTCTCCTCATTCAGCAGCAGATATTTCTCGAGATAGCTCGGTTGCTTTAACTTGATGTGTCGCTTTAAAGTTGAAGTGGACGTGGCTGACGTACAGACTTGTTTGTTGAGTCCCGTTGGATACAGTTTGCACAAAAACGAGTTTCTTTTTTCTGTCTGAGTCCTCCTTTTTTCTTCATAAAACTTTGCCAAGTGCTCTGCTAAACTTGGTTCAGAAATACCAGCAGATGAGTCTGAATCACTCAGACTAGTACTATCAGTAAACATGCTGGTCCCTCATATGGTTTGCCATAATAATCCAATGAAAAATCGTTATCATTTGAATGGGAACGTGAGCAGTGTGTGTCGCTCAGAGTGAACGTCGCTTTGTCAGTTTCACTATAGCTCTGGTGAATTTCAATGGTGAAGTCCTCTGGAAATCTTCAATAATTGTTGTTGATTGCAGATGTGTCTAGTAGTTCCCATTGATTTAGCTTGTAAAGCGGGGAGAATGGCGCTAGGCTTACCGCACCGTGACGTCACTGCTGGAAGATGGCAGGAGGGCGGTGTTACTATATTTGGGCAAAAATGGCCGCTCCCAGACTCAGTGATTGCGACAAAAATTATTGTTTTTAATTTTTTACTGATTAACGCTAAATTCATTAAATCAATGTGAACGTATTAGTTTTAGGTCTAAATAATAATCCATTGATTATTCTTGCTGACCCGACTTTTCCTTTAAGACTCTTCAGTAACTTTTCCTCCTGCATCATTCTTAATGTTTTCTACAGCAGATCTTTTCCTCAGTTTACTTTTCACTACCCTTTAGGCATCTTTATGTATGAGACATTAAAAGTGAACCTGTTGCAATGTGTTACATACAGCCAGACCTCCATGGCAGCTTCAGATTAGTAGAAGAACAAACATGTTCAAAAGGTTAGATTAAAGGAGATTGCTCCTAATAAAGTCATTAGTAGTGACAGGGTAGATTTCCGTGGAGGTCTAGCAGCATCAGGTTTACCGCCCACACGGTGCAGCACTGCACACAGCGATAAGCTACTGAACAAAGACAGCATACCTCAAGGCAGGACTGGTTCCCTAAAAAAACTCTGGATCCTACATGAGCAGCATCAGTAATCATAATTCTGTCTTTAAGCTAAGACAGGTGGGAGTCTGTGATCAACATGTGAACTCAGTTATCTGATGTTTTGTTCGTCCTACTGTTGCCAATCCGTCCCTCACCTTAATAATCCTCCATGCCTGCAGAACTGAGCTTCTTCTTCATTTCCTCTGTTGTCTTTTAGCTTTGGAGAAATGTGAAGCTGCTCTGTTTGACCTTTAATAAGCTGAAATAAGTTCAGTAAAGTAACATTTCCTGTCACAGGTGTGCTGCTTTTCACTATTTTACCATCTCTTTGCTTTTGGTTCCACATTCTCCAGGTTCAGACTGACAAAGCTTTTGCTTTACTTTACATACTATTCCACTGTTTGGAAGGATAATATTTACATCACCAGCAAAGCGAAAACATTACAATATATTTACTATTTATATGATGTTTGGTAAGAAAAAAGGGATTTTTTCAACTTTGATTTATAGCTTAATGTCCTCACCTCTAGGCAAGCTGTTCTCCCTGCACTGTGGCCTCCTGATGTTAGTCAGGACCTCAGAACCTTGGACCCAATATTCAAAAGGTCAGATCAGGACAAATTTCAACAGGCTTTAGTTTAAATTATCAAGACACAAACACGGCGAGCGGCTGATTGTCAGCATAGAGGAACTGGATCTCTGCAGAGAGGGAAACACAGGTCAGGTTCGAAGTCCATGCCGATCCAAAAGGAAGGGAGGAATCTGGGAGGGAAATGTCAACCGCTTACAGCAGTAGCCGCTTTCAGAGCTACGGGTGATGAGGAACTGACGCATGCCGAGCGGAAAGGAAGCAACCTTGAGGGAATATCCAGAGCCGAGTTTGAATCTGAGGTTGACAGACCAGAAGATCAGAGAGCCAAAGATTTACTGAAGTGGAATCCAAGCCGAGGTCAGTAAACAGTCCAAGTTCGGTACAGGAAGATCCAGGAAAATCCAGGAAGACAGTTCAAAACCAAAAACTGACAGGAACATTCATGTTTTGCTGAAAAGATCTGCATCAAAAAAATTTTCGTATGTTCCTCATTTTGAATGAAGAACGTAAGAAATCATTCATTTATTAGCAGTTATTACCCAAGATTGCCTGGTTGCTTTAACTTGATGTGTAGCTTTAAAACTGAAGTGGACGTGGCTGATGTACGGACTTGTTTGTTAAATCCCGGTGGGCACAGTTTGCACATAAAACAGTTTTTTTCCTTTGTTAGTTCATAAAACTCTGCTAAACTGGCATTAGAAATAGCAGCAGATGAATCTGAATGGAACAGACTAATACTAGCAGTAGACATGCTGGTCTTTCATGTTTGCCATAATAAATGCCATAAAACGTGATGTTATTAAATGAAAAGCATAGTTATCTTTTTAAAGTGACAGAGCAGGAAAGGGCAACGCAAAACTCTGATATAAGAAGAAACAGAAAACAGGTCAGAATCAAAATCACAGAAAACCTACAGTTCAAATGAAACTGCCAACCATCAGCACCAAGGCTACGATAATGCTAGTCTTAATCAAACAAGAATAGGGAAAAACATATTTATTTGAAACATTTCAGTTTAAATAACAACACAATAACAAGGTTTAGCTGGAGACATTTCTAATGTCGTGTTTGCTGCATATTTTGATGACAGAGGCAGGTGGCTAATATATATTCAAATATTTAACAACACAGAGATTTGATTGTGAAATTTAATATTCGTCTGTGGAAAAACATCAGTTCTGGTTAAAGAGCATTTCAGCCCATGGGCTGTTCTAGACAAGGTCCAATAGGGGGCAGAACCCCTGGAGAACTGGTTCCACTGAAAACACCCACAGCCAAAATCTAAACATAAGTAGGAACATTTTGATTCAAGGGGGAAAGACAATTTGCAGATGGATTAAGATTTATGTTTAAAATAAGAAAACAATCTCAATGACCTTATATCGAGTGCATATTATCTAGTTATCTTATTTTAAAAGCAGAAAGGTTTATTTCTATTGGCAGCCTATTCAGATTAAGGACAAATGCACTTATTTTAGGAATATCTTTACTTTTTTTCATTACATTACTCTAAATCAGTCTTTTATGATGAACTGTGATCATATGATGATGTGAGAAGAACCATTACTGATTTGTCCTTTGTACCAAAGTAGTAGTTTACCAGATAATTTATAAAATGCAGTCAGTATTAAGCTTCGTTCTCAGAAAAGATCACAGTTTTTGTCTGTTAGATCAGAAGTGCTCAACCTTAACTTTATGGCTCATTTATTATACTAAATATTTTTTATCTTATACTTTTGTTCTATTCCCCCATGAAAACACTGGGCCCCCATCCTGGCCCCCTGGTAGATTTGGTCTAGAACAGCCCCTGGTTCAGATGGTTTTGCTGCACCTGCAGCTTCAGGTTTGGTCAGTGGTATTGGTGGTTATTATGTTTGTTTTTATGACAGAACTAAGAGCCGATCAGACTAAAAATGTGTCGTGTAAAATCTTCGGATCGGATTGGGCAAGGATGGAATGGATTTATAATCAGACTGAGAGGGGTGGTTTATTTAGACTAACAATCAGTTCGACAGGCGAACAAACGCTTGTCTGGATCAAAGTATTCTGTGACAAGAAAACTGACCCGAACACGCAGGTCTGTGTGTTATCGGAATATTCAAACCTGTATTATTTCTTTCTTTAAACAAATAAATTGAATTAAGATACTGAAATTGTTAAAAAGGAGTTTTTTTTTTCTCTCCACTGTCGCCACAAACATGCTTAGTGTGAGGATTTCCTTCAAGTCAATGAGTCGATGCAATCAGTTTCCTTAGAAAACTTTGAATCAATTTGACTGAATGATGACATCAGGTAAGCAAAGGGGCTGCAAAGGATCAAGCAGGTTGGGAGTCAGTGAACAAGGCTAACAGCTGGCATAGAGAAAAGAATAAGAGGGTGAGTCTGATTATGCCTTTAAGTGAACAAGGTGTCAAGAAGCGGGGACAGATGGACCCAGTATTCAAGGCGAGACAGTCAGTAGGAAAGTTCAAACGTTTATTAAATAAAACAAAACAAATGCGGAGCTGTGGCTCGCGGACACTGCAGGCAGGGGGGGCGGGGCACCGCCAAATCTCAGACACTCTGTAGTGGGAGAAAGACAGGTAAGTGACCACGATCAACTGATAGAAGATTATCTGAGTTGGTCACTTACCTGGTTTAACAGTCCAGACCACGAATGTCCCCAAGTGCTGCAGTCCCAGAGGACATGCTGGAAGCTGATCCTGGTGAGGGATTCAGAACAGACAGGAACAGACCAAACAGGCAGGATCCAGATCA
>NW_015150883.1:633958-645427 GCF_000732505.1 Cyprinodon variegatus
ACCCAGAGGACTCCGCGGGGGAGGAACAGTGGACGATCAGGAGATGAGACAAACACTAAAACCCTATTTCCAATGTCAGCTAGGATCCAGGACATGAACCATAAAATAGAACTGAACAGAAAGACAAGCAATGATCTGGCACTGAATGCTCAGGCTGAACTGAATATAAACCAGAGGAAACAGGTGAGAGGAATAAATTATAATTGAGGCAGGGAGGGAAAAACGGCAGGTGAAAGGAATGACTAATTAGGGAGGAGCAAACAGGCCAGATCATGACACAAGGGGAGTTAAACTCGTAGCTTTCACCTTTAAATGTGCAGCAAAACCTCAAATTAATCCAGAAATTAATGTATTTTCAGTCAAATTTGACTTTTTAAATTCCTATTCGAAAACTGTAACCCATCACATGTCATCTGTTAAACTATTTTTACTTTAACTTAAGATTTATTGTTTAAAACTGTGTATTTACAGAGGAAACAGAGTGTTTAGCCTCAGGGTTAGTTTTTATTTTAAGTTTCAGTTTTACTTCAGCAAACCTCATTTTCCTCTGAACCTGCATTGTTTTCCTCGTCCTCTGCTGACTAAGCAGCAAACAAATCCCAGAGGTTTCTGTGAATCATGGTGCGATCTTTGTTGGAAACAATCCTTTTTTTTTTTTTTTACTGCTGCCATCCTGTAGTTTGGAGACAACAGTGTGTTGACTAATTAAATAAGATGGAGACTAATAACGCTCTGTTCCTGCAGCCAAACTGCATCCGAGGCAGAGTGAACAATAATCACAACAGCATATAGATGTTGCTCTGTGGGTTTTCATCATTTCTTTGGGAGGGGTATTAAACCCTGAAAACAGTCTCAGGTCAGCAAAAACAAGGAGCAAACAAAGCAAAGGTACGTGTGATTCTTTACTGCTGAAGCTGTGCATTGGCTAACGGTGCAGCAATAAAGCAATAAAGGAGATTTTCCTCAGCCTCATGGTGCGTTAAGTCTCAAACAAATCTAGCTCCTCTTCTCATTAAGCCAAACTGGGAGTTTTTATCCCAGCTGATGGAACCAATGGCGCCTTTTTAAAGCGACTGATGAAGTTTAAAATCGTTTGTCTGCTTCATTAAATCAGTTTGATCAGTTTTAAACAACGGGGTCGTTTTTCAGTCAGAGGGTTGGTTTGCAGCTGGAGATGAGGGGTCAGACACAGAATCACCTGCTTCTTATTCACTGGGAAACAACTGCTTCCTGTTTAATCTCAAATTTTTATTAATTAGCATTAGCTTAAGTTCTCCTCAGTGGTGCAGTAGGTAACACTGCTATCTTGCAGCAAGAAGGTTCCAGTTTCGATTCCGCCCCAGGGTCTTTCTGCATTGAGTTTGCATGTTCTCCCTGAGCATGTGTGGGTTCTCTCCAGGTACTCTGGCTTCCTCCGATAGTCCAAAAACATGACTGTTAAGTTAACTGGCTTCTCTAAATTCTCCTTAGTGTTTGTGTGAATGGTTGTTTGTCATTTTTGTCTCTGTATTGCCCTGCGATGGACTGGCGGTCTGTCCAGGGTGTAACCCCGCCTCTCGCCCGTAGACAGCTGGAGATAGGCACCAGCACCCCTCACGACCCTGCTTGGGATAAGTGTGGCAGAAAATGGAAAAAAAGGATGGATGGTTAGCACAAGTTCTCATGAAAATATGACAGATTTTAAAGGGGTCATAGAATGCCAAACCGAGTTTCCGTTGTCATAGATGAATACCGATAGTTCAGTAGGTGAAATGTTCGTACAGAGAAGTTCAAACCCCATCTACACCTCCTTTCTCTGTCAATCTCACAATTCTAAACTTCCACCATAAAACGGACGAATCCAGACGAAGCCCCGAGTTGATGTGAATTCGGGGATGTTGCCTTATTTGGTTCTGGCCTGTACTTTTGTCACGCCCCGAAATTGCTCTACAGACCAGCCCACTGGTTCACTGGCCCAAGGGAGGAGGGGGTATGAAGTGTCGAATGCTGGGTCTCTGACTGGACTGGGCCTCAGCAGAGAGCCATGAGCCACACGTCCTCAGCAGGAGGATGGGGGCTGAGGGCCAGTATCAGACACCCCACATCTCCTGCAAGTTCCTGGAGTCTCCCTGGTATATATAATTGTTCACGGATGAGTGAGAGCGTGCAGGCAATACAATAACTCATGCACTATGTGCGGATTAGAAGTACTTCGACTGCGCAGACAACAAGAGAGATGGGGGTGTGGGAGGAGGTTGCTGCTGAAACCTGTGCAGCGTTTCTGTCCAAAGCGATGCTCTGTTCAACCAGTGATCCAGGAGACTGGTTGTCAGAGAGCTGATTGGATCAGTCCGTTAAGTTTCTGGTTACTCTCTGGCAGTCACCTAGTTACCACTCAAAGCTGTGCATCCTGTGAAACGGAAAAGGTTGAATATGAGTTGATTCTGTTGTTCTATAAAACAACGTTTTAAGATCATAAGCGGACCTCTAAGGCTAACTTCAGCCAGGCCTCATCCTAGCCCGTCTGCAGCATCCCTCTGTCGGCATAGTCGTGTGTGAAGTACACGATGGGGATTTTTGTTGTTTTATTTGGCAAAATGTAAATTTGATTTGTGTTTATCTGACTGTGTTCATTATTATTCCCCCATTAATTGAAAAACCGAAGAATGTATTATTATCTAGAGACTATTAATAACAGGAGGTGAAATGCAGTGGACTTAAATGGGGACGTTTCCAGGAGGCGTTTCTACAACCAGAAAATCAAAGTAAATTTTCATTAAATTTCAAAAAAGACATCCTTCTTCTTTCTGTCCCCAATTTTCTGTCACGTGTTTCTGCTGCCACAAAGCTACTGGAGAACACATAAAAAACTCTGTCTGAAACCAAAACTTTACAATTACACCTGATGCATTCGATAAATGTACAAAATAATTTCACTGCTTGATCATTCTGGGTGACTCTAATTAAATATTCCCTTTAACTATTTAGCTAATTCAGCAAATCAAACTGATCTGCATACATTTCATTAACTGTCAGTTTTGAACAATATACAACTAATCGATATCATCTACTTTAAATAGATCTCAGGTAAAGATGGCTATGGATGATGCAGATGTTGGTTGAAGACTGTATTTATTTTGTAGCCTTTTTTATATATATATTTTTTTAAAACCAATTTTAAAAAAGATGATAAAGTAGCAATCATTAAAAAAGGTCATTCCTAGCTGAATGGCAGACCAATGACAGTCCACTACCCTCCAACTCCCAGGGAAATTCCCTCCAACTTCCAGCCACAGGAGTGACACCCTCTTGCATCTTTTTTTTTTAATCTGACTCCACCCTTCGACTAAATTACAGGGTTTGACCAGGAGATGACCCTTTTCTTTAGATCTTAATGTCCACAAATCATGACAGAAAGAATATTCTAGTGCCAAGATTGATGTTTAAAAAGGAAATGTAGGGGACCAGCCAAGAACCGATCAAGGAATGTGGGGAAATTTTGAATGGCTACTACTGTAGTGATACACTTGTTTTATGCTCTTCCACTTTGTTGCATTGGATGCATCACACTGACGCATTACACAAAACTAGTTCACAACAAAGTAATTATTTGAGATACCTTTGTTATCAAACATATTTTTCCTTAAATGATTAAAGTATTGAAAGTATTGGTATCACCCTGCGATGGACTGGTGACCTGTCCAGGGTGGACCCCGCCTCTCGCCCATTGACTGCTGGAGATAGGATGGATGGATGGATTAAGTATTGCTACCTGGATTTTAGAGCCTAAAATGCTGTATCTGTGGTAGCCATATTTTTGCATTGATCCGCCAATCAATAGCTCTCAGATGATTTTGTAACAGCCTATCTGGATCATGGACCATTAGCTCTGTGATGCTACTCATATGTAGGGGGACCAGAGGGCGTTTCTGGGATTTCAGAGGCCAATCTACAGCTGGGTTGGAGAGTACTGCAGATTGGAAGCAGAAATGGACAGAAAGCAGAGAAAAAAGTTCACTGAAAACAGGAGAATATAACCTTTGGGGGTGAAAACTTTTGCTTTTTGAATGATCTATTACCTGAAATAAAGGTGGAATAAGAAGTGACATTATTTAAACTGAGTTTGATTTGGTTATTTTACAGACGCTTAGGTTTGGGGAGTTGAACGCAGTGATGGCCTATCAGCCAAGCAGTAGGAGGCAGAACTTCTTTTTTTCTGGGGCACTTTGTA
This sequence comes from Cyprinodon variegatus, assembly GCF_000732505.1. Classification (NCBI taxonomy): domain Eukaryota; kingdom Metazoa; phylum Chordata; class Actinopteri; order Cyprinodontiformes; family Cyprinodontidae; genus Cyprinodon; species Cyprinodon variegatus. The sequence goes on from NW_015150883.1 coordinate 638,169, forward strand.
TAAATGTGAGTTTCAGACAACAACAGGCTACCGAAAATATTCACTGCATTTCCAGAGTATGTTTAAGCAGGCGTTGGTGTTTAATGTGCCCTCTGGGGAAGCTAGCAGAGGTATACATGTCAGTGGCGGAAACATTCCCTACCCGTGAATGTGACTCATTGTAAACCAATGTAGAAGTGTTGCCATGGGTGTGTTTTCAGCTTCCTTAGCTTCAGTATGTATCAACCACCTCCCAGGAGTTTATTTCTCTACTTTCCTTTCAGACTGAATAGATGTTGCCTGCTTGCGTGAGTCTGTGGTTGGAGCAGCCTGTGGCGCAGCATGTGTGTGTTGAAGAGAGGCATGTTTCAGCCTGGAGAGTGTTCCTGTGACTTCCTACTGATCTCAACTCCTGGTGACACTCGGCCCCTTCCGGCTCCAATCTTCACTACTTTACTTTATCATGCAGTTGTGTTTCTTCTTAACAAGTCTTCTCTCACGGTTGGCCCTCTATCAGGTATTGATGTGTATTTTGAGTAAATAAAATTGTATTTAAGCAATTTTTATGTCTCTCTGGTGTATTAATAGCTTGTGTTTTCATTATTGAAATGTTTTACTGGTTTAGATTCCCCTTTAAGTCCATTAACTTCAAATATATTTTATGAGTTTTTTTTTATTTATGCATTTTCCTGTATTGCCAAAATAGCAAAAAATAGACACAGAAGATATTCAGTAACTCCTAGAAGTCTGCTTCCACACCTGTTTGAGATGAGAGGGACAGAAAAGAGAGAACATAACAGTAAAAAGACAACAACTAAACTAAACAGAAATAATAACTTCCTGAGCAGCAGGTATCCCTTAGATATCCATGTGTGTTTAAGGAAAACCTATGGTGATTACATTCAGAGGGTCAATATCTGTAGCTGCAGATTAGCATTTAGTATTAGTTTGTATCTGTGAGGACCTGGAACCAAACTCCCATGGGATGTATGCACGTGCATGCTCATGTATAAAGGATTTAAAAAGCTTCCTCAGAAGGAAAATATGTTCAGTAGCTGGTGTGGATGGCCCCAGACTCGCCCAACAGGGCACAGCATGGAAATAGAGGCGTTGCCAGCCCCATTATCCACAGGCACTCTATATCACTGGAACATAAAGGGGGGCGACTAAGGAAGGCCCGAATCACCTGGGAATGAGGTAAGAATGTGGAGAGCACCCAGGGCCCAACCCTCAAAGGGCCAAACCCCAAAGGGATCAGTTGAGGGGACCGACCCCGGAGGTCATAGTTCCAAGATCCCACGGTTCCACAGCATCGAGATAGAAACCCACTGAAGTACCCAACCCCGTACCCAGAGAACCATCAGCGTGCCAGCAGACACAGGCCCCTGTAACTGGCAGGTAGTATAAGAAGGGGGAGCAGACAGGCCCTGCTCATACTTGAGGCCTAGGATTGTCAGTAGGTGGGAGAAACAAACACTCAATCTGACAAAAGGACAGAAACACATTTACATTCAAGTAGTCACATTCACACAATCCAGGCAATACAAAAACACAGAAGCATTCAACAGGGTCATACACATGGGCAAACACCAAACATATTCCTACACTCCTCATATAGACACTATCCTCCTTGTTGTAGGGGAGGATAGTGTGTGTACAAGGGAACAGGCCCACAGACCCAGGAGGAATCTCTCAGATCCACAGATCAAAAGAGATGTGTACCTTAGTGCACCATTCAGCACTGATATTGGAGCATCTGGGAAAAAAAAGGTACCAACCTTTCTGGTCCAGAACTGGACTGGTTTAGATGCTACTAATGGGCAAAAACATTAATGTTTCAGTAGCCAACTCTATACTTGAGATCAGGAAAAATCCCATTTGATGTTCCCCAAGTGTCCATCTTAGGGCCCTTTCTTTTCAGTATCTTCATGCGCCCTCTAACTCAGATCTTCATAAACAACATGAGTTACCGTAGTGATGCAGGCGACACCCAGCTGCACATTACAAGGTCACCAAGTGACAATGAACCAATTCCAGGTCTGGAAAAATGCAGAGAGGCAATCAATGCATGGATGAACAAAATGTTCTTCAGCTGAATCAGAAATATATTCATATATTTTTGACCAAAAGAAGAGCATAGAACATTGATTGATTAGGAAACAGAGCTTAGCCTTCTTTGCATTGTGCTTCCTTAGTTTGGGGGTGTTTAGCAGTGAGGTTTTTGACAGCAGGTCAAGTCATGATGATCATTTTAATCTATTAAAAATATGTGTAAAACTTTGTTCTAAGAATTATTTTACTAGTCACAGGCTGAATAGGTAGCGTAAGAAATGGCTGAAGTTGTACTTTGGACAAAGCACAATCAGTCAAAAAGTTGGTCCTGTCAGATGCTTACCAGCGGAGTACAACTTTTGCTGCCACAAACCCTCGACTTTTTTTTTTTTTTTTTATTTCTATCTTATTCTAACTTTAAAGGAACTGAACAAAATGAAAAACTATACTTAGGGGAGATAAGGTATCTCTGTGGGAATTTGACAGAACAATATAAATGCAGGGACATGGTGAGACAATATAGAGGGAAATCAATGTTGCTGTACAGGAACTGGGAAGTCTCTATAGCTTGATGGGTGGACACTTTGTCCCTGTATAGTAAATGGAAGAAGTGATAGAAGGTTCCTGCCGGTGATACAGAGTTTGTACCAATTTTTGTTCAACCACAGATCATCATTGGTGTCCCAGCGGGCAGTTCGTGTTACAACGCTTAAAATATATAAAATCACAGCAAAGTATATAAAAAACAACATTTAACAAAAAGGCAAGGCCCCTGATTAAAAACAAAAACAAAACTACAACCAATAAGGGCTTAGAAACCCCAAAACGTCCAGGAAAAGCAGGTAAAACTGAGATAGAAGCAAAAAAGGGGATAATTGAATAATTAAATCACAGACTATAATTGAAATAAGAAATCTGTTGCTTGAAGATTTAACAAATGAAGTTCCTCATCCCTATTTCCAGCTAACCCATGAATATGTGCATTGTCAGGGAAACGTTCACAGGAATCCAGCATTGACAACAGACACTGGTAGAGTGTCGTCCTTGTTTAGGTCAGTCAGGCTGTATTTCCTGATATTACAGCAAAAGAAGAAAGGTCAGAAAAGACGATGTTGACCTTCCTTGACTTTTTGGTTAAATCAAACTGATTAAAGAGCCCAACGTATTTTTTATCTACAATCTTCACTTCCTGCCCTATAATTCTTGATATCTGAGCCTAAAATGTACTTTATTTTCAAAAGTATTCACTCCCCTGCCTTGCCTTACATATGAGCTTCATTGACCTTTTTCCATTCCTGATCCATAGGGGTTCATTGTGACGTTGCTCCACATTTTTGCAGCTATAACAGCCTCATTGCATCTGGGGAGGCTGTTTACAAGGTTTAGAAGTGTTTATGTGAATTTTTAACCTTTCTTCCAGAAGGCTGTTGTTGGACCAGAAGGCCTGGCTCTCAGTCTGCGCTATAATTCATCCCAGAGGTGTTCTATTGGGTTAGGGTCAGGACTCTGTGCAGGCCAGTCAGGTTCATCCTCTCCAGTCTCTGCCATCCAAGTCTTTATGGACCTGACTTTGTGCTCCAAGGATAAAAAATAATTTAGAACAGTTCTGTGATCATTTTCCTCATAATACAGTAGGCTCACAATCGTTAAATCAGCTCAAATTTCAGAAAATACCTTTTATCATCTCTCTGGCAGCAATTAGCACAAAGGTAGTAAATGAATGTAGGTAAGGCAAGATGTTGAGGATTTTTTAGAGCATTTCTTTTTAGCCTTTTAAGAATGCTGAAAATATTAAAACACATGAAAAGAGTTCTAATTGTTTTTAATTGTTGAAATAAACTAAAGAGTTTAATGACAAAATGACTTTCCCACTGTAGACGGCAAATGATCTTCATGGGTTGTCTGGTTTTGGTTGCTGTACATTTCAGTTCCCCGCACACTGTGGTGAAATTCAACTTGCTTCACGTTGTCATCATACAGGAGTCTACTTACCGGTGTTACACCATCATCTGTGCCCCATGGGTCACTGTATATGTTGGGGCACAGAATCTGGTGTGACAGCGGCTCCTGCTCAACTCACCATGGCGAGTTAAAGAGCTGTGATGTGGATCTGCTCTTAGTTTGACCAGTACCAACGCCTCCTCAAGGAGCTGCAGCTGGATAATCACCTCCACTGGTAATCCCATCTGTCCAGGACGAAATATTAGGAGCTGCTTTGCTGCTGTAATGGATCTGATGAGTTTTTCACCGAAAAAAGTCTTTCCCTGATATTCTTCTTAACTTCATGTCACAGATAAATTCAGTCCTTAACTGGTTAAAGCCCAAAAAAAAATGGAAGTCAACCTTTTGCAAATTTTGCCATGCATCAGTTACATCATTGCTGCTTCGCTCTATTAGAGAGTCTACGGTGTCTATCACTGAGCTGCTGCCTTCTAACCGCCATATATGTTGCATTCACAATGCTAAAAAACTTTCCTTGGCATGGCTAACTGTTTTGTTGCATGTTTTTATTTAGGCTTGTCATGGAAACCATTCGCTTCAGTCTGCTATTTTGCAAGTTCTCCCACGTAGAAATCATGTAGGGGTCTGGAATTGTCATCATATGTGCATTTCCATTGAAAGACATAATCTAAAAAAAAAAAGATTAATTACAATATATAATTTTTTAACTATTTATTTGTGTGATACATCTGCAATTAAGTATTTTAAAACCTGAAAAAAGGCCATGTTAATATTTGGTACAGTAGCTTTTGTTTGCAATTACATAGGTCAAACATTTCCTATAGTTTTCACCAGGTTTGGACACACTGCAGGAAGGATTTTGGCCCACTCTTACACACAGATCTTCTCTAGATCAGTCAGGTTTCTGCTGAGAAACATGGAGTTTGAGCTCCCTCCAAAGATTTTCCATTGGGTTTAGGTCTGGAGACTGGCTCCTGGAGACTGACTAGGCCACACCTTGATATGCTTCTTCCAGATCCACTGCTTGGTTATCCTGGCTGTGTACTTTGGGTCATTGTCTTGTTGGAAGACACAGCCATGACCCATCTTCAATGATCTAACTGAGGGAACAAGGTTTTTCCACAAAATCTTTCAATAAATGGCCCTGGGCATCCTCTCCTTAATACAGTGCAGTTGCCCTTTCCACTGTGCAGAAAAAAAAGTGTTACTATATAAGGGCAAAAATGGCCGCTCCTGGACTCAGAGATGGTGACAAAAATTTAATTTTTTATTTTTTTACTGATTAACTCTAAATTCATTAAATCACCGCCAACATATTATGATTTCAAACATGACGTCTTTGTGTATTACCAACAGTAACCTTGGAAACCAGCTCCTCCCATGTAGTTTTCTCCCATTTTCTAATGATTGCTCCAACAGTGGACCTTTTTTCACCAAGCTGCTTGGCAATTTTTCCGTAGCAGTTTCCAGCCTTGTGAAGGTGAACAATTTTGTCTCTAGTGTCTTTGTACAGCTCTTTGGTTTTTGCCATGTTAGTAGTTGGATTCTTACTGATTGTATGGGGTGGACAGGTGTCTTTATGCAGCTAACGACCTCAAACAGGTGCATCTAATTAACGATAATAAGGCTACGTTCACAGTGCAGCCTCAAGGGACCGAAATCCAATTTCTTGGCCCATATGCGACCTGTATCTTATCTTTTCATGGCAGTCTGAACAAGACAGATCAGATTTTTTTCCAATGCGACCCAGGCCGCTTGGTGTGGTCCTGAATCCGATACAAATCTGATCTTTTCAAATGTGACCTGTGTCTGAACGATCAGGTCGCATTCATCCGAACTGAACGCCATTAATACCCGACAAATGTCACTATTTTGGGTCATCCTATGAAGAGGCGGCAAGAAAAAAAAAAAAACATTGCAGACAATGATGCGGAGAGCAGTATTTAAGTTTAACCATCTTGAAAAGATTGTGTTTTCATGGTTGGGCAAGATCACTAGATGCGCTCCGGCACTAGCATCCATGTTTACTTCCGTAAACACAGAGAACGCTGGCCTGTGATGTCATTGCGTCCTCTACTTGCATTGTAACGCAGTTCACACAGGAGATCATACACAAGTCGCATATATTTGGAAATGTGAGTGAAAACGCAAAAAATTTCACAAAGAAATTTAAATTGAGCATCAAGACCTGCAGTGTGAATGTAGCCTAAGAGGTCTTCGAGGGTCAGAATTCTAGCTGATAGACAGGTGTTCAAATACTTATTTGCAGCTGTATCCTACAAATAAATAGTTACAAAATCATATATTGTGATTTCTGGATTTTCTTTTGAAATTATGTCTCTCACAGTAGATATGCACCCACAATGACGCCTACATGATTTCTAAGTTTCAAAATAGCAGGGAGTTCAAAAACGTATTTTCTTCACTGTATATACCTTTGGCCCTGCTTGTTCTCCCCTGGGTCACCCCATTTTTCCACCAATACATGGTCACTTCACCTTTCAGGATTGCGGTGGGGGCTGATGCCTTTCTCCAGGGGCCTTTAGATCATAGAACAATGCACCTAAGGCTTTGTACTTCTTTCTTTGATTTGTGGACATTAAGATCTAAAGAGAAGCACCATCTCCTTGTCAGATCATGTAAATCAGTGAAAGGTTGGAGTCAGAGTAAAAAAATATGCACACCCAGGAGAAGGCCATTGGCTGGACGTTGGAGAGGATTTTGCTGGGAGCTGCAGGGAAGTAGGCTGCCATTCAGCTTGCTTTTCACTGGGAAGGGTCATTTTGAAAGGCTGCAACTGTAACATTTTAATCATGTTTTGAGCTGTGGGAGAGAATCAGAGATGAATGCAGAGTGAATCCTACGGTGCCAGAAAAAATAATAATAAATACAAATCAGGTTCAGTTGACACAGTCAATATTTATGGAGTGTATAATCCATCACTAGGCATATATGGTGAGATTACTGTGTATATTCATGATGCCATTGCTTGTCACCAACTGTGAAAGGATGACACACAGGCTAGTATTTTTACCTAAACCATTTGGCGGACATTTTTTATAATGACTGAAAATGACACAGAGGCGGCTAAAAATGTGCAGTTTTAGAAGGTGCCAGTAACACAGTGCTATTGATATATGGTGTCATGTCTACCTGCTGAGCAAATGTGTGCCGTTGCCATTTGTTTAACGACCGCTAAATCTGGTGCACTGAGTGAAGACACTGACTGCAAGTGTTATGAAAAAAGAAACATGATCTCAGTTGAG
>NW_015150883.1:647632-648966 GCF_000732505.1 Cyprinodon variegatus
GACCCCGCTGATTTTTAATTGTTTACCCCTGGTTTAGAGGAAAGATTGTGTACAGGATTTTTTTTATTTATTTATTTATTTTTTTAAGGTTATAGGGAAGATCTTTGTTTTTTAAGCCCTGCTCTGTATGGACTGGGCTGAAACAAAACTTATTTTTCTGTATCAGTGCAGAGTGCCATGAAGTGTCATTTCAGAAGGTTATTGACTCTGAAATGAGGTCAACCACAGAGATAAAGAATCCACAAAGAGAGTTTATTTATTAAGAGCATGGATGGACCAGAGAGGGAAGCCGATGGGCTGGTTCTTCCCTTCTGCAGAGACAACAATGATTTTGGTGAAAATAAACCAGGAGCCGAAGAGTAAAAGGAGATGAGAGGCTGACTCACAAGGTTCCTGTTAGGTTTTCTCCAGGGAAGACGACACACAGGCTTTCAGAGAGCAGCAGGTGCTGTTGGTCCCAAGTAGACCATCCCTCACTTTGAGAAGAAAAAACAGTTTAACAGTGCTGGACGTTGGACAGGTAGATGTGGTTCAGGCAAGAGAACAGAAGCGAACAGGCAACAGAGGATTTCTGGTTCCAGGAATCAATGGCTTGGAGGCATTTGAGCCAGGTTCTGGACTACATGCTGGAAGCGATAAAGAACTGACTCCCTCCTCCTGGTTTCAGCTCATTATGAAGAGCCCTAATTAGTGGAGATGAAGAACACCTGCCTGCCACACCCTGCAGAGAGGAAAGGAGAAGGACCCATGCCAACACAACCTGCAATTAAAACCATGAGTATGACATGAACACAGTCAGTGCTTGGGTCAAACCCGTGGATCCACTGAGCTAAACATCTCCAGGTATTAAATCACACAAAAAACCTGTGAGATTGGGATCACTAAAGCTGTTTGTGTTACTGACCCATCTTCTGGTAAAGGCGTTGGCGTCCGAGGGCTTTCAGGCTCCTGTTGGAAAATGAAACCTGCGTCTCAGTAACCCCAGAAAACACACTGGATCTGGTTTAGATTAGAACCAATTGAAGTGAATGGAGCTGTAGGGACGGCTGCCAATAATGTTGAAAAAAGTGTTTAATCAGCATTTAATGTGTCTTTTAAAAATGTTACAAACAATATATCTGACTTTAGTTTGCTTTTTCCCCCACATCCTTAGCGTAACATGAACACCATTTTTAGAAAGATATCAAAACAAGGGCTGAAACACTTAACCAGATGAATCACGATTAATTCAATATTGAAGTAATCATCAAGTAATGTAATTTAATTCAGTTTATCTATATAGCGCCAATTCACAACACATGTCATCTCAAGGCACTTTGTAGAGACAGTTCAAC
>NW_015150883.1:649928-660720 GCF_000732505.1 Cyprinodon variegatus
TTCTATCCACAACTCCTTAAGTGAAAAACTTTTAGTGTCATCTGGTTTGATTTCGTTAAAAATCTTCTTTAAGAACCTTTAGCTATCAGTTTATTAATCAATTCATCAAAAAATTAATTGACAAATAAATCGATTTGCAAAATAATCATTAGATGTAACCATGATCAAAATATTAAACTGTTGAACAACCGTATTTGACGTTTTGGCATTTTGCCTTAAATCGGCTGTGGGTTTTACCTGACCCTTTAACAAACATTTACCTTTAAATTCCTGTTTGTTTTTAAAGCAGCAATTATTTTCCCATGTTTCAGCTTTCTTTCCTAATTATATTATTAAAAATATTTTTTAATTTATTTCACCAAATCCATACTGGGAAAAATTATAATCTGAAGAATGAGAAATAACAGAAGATAAATTTGGATTTTAGAAAAAAAGTTCCAGAACACATTTGAGCTGAAGAATAGAAAAAAAAGACGTCTTAATTTTATTCCAAATCATCAGCTTGATTGTTGGTTTCAATTTAATGATAGTTTTGATTAGGCTGTTATTTAGTATTTTATAAATTGAATAAAATAGATAATTTTATAAGATTTATTTTTTGATTTAAACGTCCCTGTTTTTATTTTAATTTGTTTAAAAATGTAGTTTGGTTGAATGTTTAATTTCTTTTAAAAAAAGAATATTTCATGAATTAATTGTTCTTTTATCTTTTGAATGTGTTTTTAAAGATCACCATGTCTGTCTTCATTATGTGGTGCCACTCATAATGACAACTGTTATAATTAATTCCAAATATAATTGCTGTTTCAGATGAATATTCATCTCTAATACAAAATGTTTGGGAATATCTAAAAAGATTTTATTGAATTTTACACAATTTACAGAATGATATAAGCCAGTGAATCACATTTAAGATGCGGGTGGTGACACTGAAGAATAAAGTATGATTTCAGTAGACGGAGAGAACGAGCAGCTGTATGTTTTATGTAACAAGGTTTTATTGGCTTAAACAACTAATCTAAAAAAAATGGTGTTTTGATTGCTGTCATATAGAATTCCTGACTGGAAGACACCGTCATCTGAACTGAAGGACGTTTTTATGGAGTCCTGCGGTACGTCTGTGTGTCCTCCGCTCAGCTGGTGGTCCACTTGGGGTAAATTCAAGACTTTTGAATTATTCATCAAAGTCTTACATCAATGGCTTTTGGCCTTATTTGTACTTTTCCTTCTTTTTTTACTTTATCTGCCAGTGTTTATATTCACTCTGTTTTCTTTTCATTCTCTTAAACCTCCTTTCTGTCTTTTCCTTCCTCCACATCTAACTTTCATTTATCACCTCCATTCTCAGTGTTTGTAGTTAATCAATTCAGTTCAGGTTATTTCTATCGCACCAATTCACAACAGGTCATCTCAAGGCACTTTACAGAGACAACTCAACTAGATCATACAGCCAAATTGATTCAAAGTTTTTTATCTAAGGAAAACCAGTTGATTGCATCGACTCATTGATGGCAGAAGGCAATCCCTCACACTAAGCATGCTTGTAGTGACAGTGGAGAGGACAACTCCCTTTTAATAGGAAGAAACCTCCAGCAGAACCAGGCTCAGTGTGAGCGGCCATCTGCAGAGGCCGACTGGGGTTCAAGGAGACAGAAGCAGAGATACAGATAGAAACAGAGATACAAAAGAACCAGCTCCGCAGGCGGCCCCGTCCAGCCAGGCAGATGAGCTCAGAGCACAGGAAACAGGACTACCATGAAAAATAGGCTGAGCTCAGACATCTATAGACAAAGGTGTTGATGGCAGCAGCACAGCTGACATTTCTCTCCAGGATGGAGTCACAGCCAAACAGGAACAGACCGGATGAAGCTACTATGAGAAAAAGCAGAGAGAGCAGAACATTAGAGATTGAATTAATAGATTCTGGAGAGTGGGAGAATAGAGATAGAATGAAGCAGAATGATGAAAAGGGGTCCCTATGTCCTCCAGCAGTCTAAGCCTATAGCAGCATAACTATAGAGATAACTCATGACAACCTGAGCCACTCTAACTATAAGCTTTATCAAAAAGGAAAGTTATTAGAATCATGTGGTTCATTCTAGTTAGAAAAATAATTTTCATAGCTGCAGAAACATACTGGAGTCTAGTCATGTTGGGCCGCTTTAAAATGCATGATTTGCCTTTAAGATTATCAAAAAATCTGTAATATGAAGCAAGCTAGTAACATAACGCTTTTATTTCCTAATTGAAATGTTCTGGTGAATCAAGCCAGCAGTTCTGCTAATGTTTAAGATGCTAAACCGTTACAGCTAAAGCTAACATTGAGGCCCGCTCTGCCACTGATCCCTGTGCTGTCAATGAAGCCATCTCCAGGAGCCACTATCCTACTGGGTGTGTGCTGGTTCTTTGGTTCCTCTCCAGGATTACTGGAGATAATGACCCTGATGGATAAGCAGAAAGTGATGGATGATGGAAGAGACTGAAAATAAGAAAGAAACTAAAATACTTTAAATTCTCACCAATAAATATAGTACAGCTCTTCCGGGGAATGAGATGGTGACTTTATCTAAAACCTGATATGGGAGATACAGTGTATAGAAAAGGTTTTTTTCTCTGGTTTACTTTCAGTTAGAACGGTAATTGAAAAATAGAGTTTGGATTGTTCAGTGTGGGGGAAAATATTTTAGGTTTTTCAGTTTCAGGTTTCCTTCCATCAGCTCTTCCACTACAGTTAAGGTTTCAGCTGAAATTATCTTAGTGTGCCAACTAATCAGATTGACGCTTGCATGTTGTCTGGAGCAGGGCCCCCAGTGTACAGTAGGAGGTGGGCCCCCCCGGGAGGTGAAAGATGCCAGGTATGGAGTCCAAGATGGTTTTCATAATGATTGTGATGTGATTCCTGATGTATATTGAGAGATAAATAATGTGAAATACATTAATGTGAATGTCTCATCAAATAAATAAGTTCACAATAGAAAGATGGAGCATGTATTTATGTAAGACATGATTCATATAATAAATTTTATTCTCTTTAATTATAATTATACCATTAAGTTGTAAAACGAAACGCTTGCTCTGCTCTAGAGGATTGATTGGTTGTTTTTCCACATACACACCCTCCCACTCAAAGCCCTCAATGCTTTATCACCGCTCTTCAGAATAGCGCTGTCAGCCCTTAGGTGTTCACAAGTTCACTACTAAATTGGTGGTTGAGGGTGACATGGATGGCAGCCCTGCCTTTTAGAACAAAGAGATGCTTCGCTTGTGGAGTTGCTCACTCAGCTGCCGGATAACGGCCTGATCAAGATTTTCCTAAGTGTAAATATCTACCCCAGAATAAAAAACAGACACATTATTTAACCACATTTAAGTCAACAAGCTGTCATCTAAAATAAAAAAAAAAGGCATTTTTGTCTGTGGAGGCTGGAGGCTGTGGTTCATTACGTCCATCATCATCATCATAATCATCATCATCACTGATCATCAATATACATTCAGATCCAGATGATAAATATGATTTCAAATAGGACGGTAAAACTATTAACTTTACAATCACATTGATTAAGGCAAAAATCCCAGAAAGGGGAAAATAAAAAATTGTGTAGTTTAAATAAACAGAAATCTAGTTGAAGGAAATCCTTCAAAGAGCAGAACATGGCATGATAGATGCTTTCTGGAGGTGAGGCATTTGCTCTAAACCTGAAAGTGTTACTTACACGTTTTCAGATCTATAGAAGTCCCAGTGTGTTTGCACAGTATTACAGTATAAAGTAGTTGATACTTTCTAAGAAATCCTGCATTTCTGCCTGTAAAAGAACTCACTCAGTTTAGTCTATCATATTTTAACGATTCTGTGTTTAGTTCTATTGGGGTCCATACGGTTATGTGTATTGTGTTCCTTATTGTTTTGTGTTTTCCTTTGCCTGACTCTGTTGACTCCTTCTCTCATGTGACAGGCCTGTTATGTCATGTCGGGGGGGGGGGGAGCCGGGAGAGCAGCAGTTCAAGGACCGGAAGAAGTGAGATTTCTGAACGAGGCTAGCAGTCAAGCGGTCGGTTTTGTGTTTTAACTGCGTTGTTAGAGGCATGAGCTTTAGTCTCAGGAATAACAGCTCATCTTTTCAATAAAACCTGTTGGTGGCACTACCTCGGCATTACTATACATAAAGAAATTAGACTTTTATGAGTTGTTAAGACAACTCATAAAAGTCTGCAGAGATGTAGGCGTCCTAAATGTTTGTTCACACCAAACGCGGATTTGGTGCTTGAGCAAGCGGCTTCAGTGTTTTCTCTATGTGGAGCTCGGCTCAGGAGTGCGAAGGTTGTGATTCTAGTGAGGCGAAGGGTCCGTTTGAGGAGGAAGATCTAAACTTCTGTGTATTCAGGCTGTAAAAAGCAATCAGCGACTAGACAAAACAGCTAAATCAGCACTTTAAGCTAAAGCTGTAGACCTGACAAATAGAGATATAACTTGTGTTGCACCGATACCAATGCCAGTATCCAGCACGAAAATGGTGCTATCGGTATCGGCGAGTACCAACAAATAGGGCACCGATACCATTGTGAGAGCCAAAAGTTTATTCAACTATTGTCACCCATTCCTGGTAGGCAATATAAAGTTCTACTGGATTTACTTTGTATTAGTCTTTTTCCTGCTTCTCAAAGGTAGGCAGCAGCTTGACAAAGCCATGATGGCAATTATTTTACATCCAAGTAGTATGCAGTTCTTCATATATACACACACATCAATTTCAAACAGATGGTGTTGGTATGTTATCGACCGATACTGCACAGCCAGGTATCGGGGCCAAAAAATGGCATCAGCTCAACACGAGATGTAACCCACAATGCAATTCTAGACCACCTGTCCTTCCCAGCCTCTCTAAGTGGGTAAAGAAAACAGATGGGAGGATGTCGTCCTCAACATGATTAATCAACTTATTAAACCATAACTTTTGTGATTAAAAGTCGACCTACGACTAGTTGAATGACCCCTCTATTACGGCCTGAGGTTGTCTCTATCACTCACTAAGTAACTTTGAGTAGTGTGCTGGTAACCCTGCCACACAGAACAACTAAAAACATGCAGACTGTGACATATGTCAGTTCACCCTTTCACCATTAGATATAAAGACGGAATTCAATATGACAAAATTTCAGTTAGAGACTGTTTATTCGTACAAACTGCACAGGGTTGATATTCAGCCAATCCGGCTCCTTCCTGCTCTTTACTGTGAAAGGATCAAACATGACATTATATTTATCTGTTTCAAAGCTCTAAACTCATCAGCACATCAGTTAGAGGTGGTGCAGGAATACGTTACAAAACCAACATTACTCATTTCAACCTCGTCATATAACATTTAAAGTCGTAGGGAAATCATATTTAAATGTCAAATCATTCTGGCTTAAACATGTATATATAAATAACAGAAATTTAAATAACATATATAAATGTACTCTTTATAAGACAATATTGTCCCAAAATTTAGAACATTTCTATTAAAAAAAACAATTCCTGTCTCAAAATCTGTTTTTTTGTTTTTTTTGTTATCTTATGAAGGCCAGTTAGTTATATGTCAGCTTGTATAACTAAATTCAGCCAATCATATATCAACAGTCATTTGTCAATACATTTTTTGGGTCAAAGAATCTTGATTCATATGTCGCAGCTAATATACACAATGGTTGAAATAAGAATCTTTGCAGAGCAGGGGTGACCATTACAGGTGTATAGTTGGAGAACAAATTGTTGGCCATTTCTTAACTCACAAGAACGCGAGTATGAACTCGTGTTTTCGCCAGGATGTTCTGGAGAAGAACACAGAAAACTATGGACTTGGGGAGAACGGGAACACGCAGTATAAATATGGGTCAACTGGAACAGAAGCGTACTCGTGACGTCACTAAACGCTCAGCTAGTCTGGAGCTGCATTTCACCTCCTGTCTTATTAATAGTCTCTAGATGATAATAAATTCTAACTTTTTTTTTCATTTAGTGGGAGAATAATAATTAACACAGTCAAATAAACACAAATTAAATCAACATTTTTCCAAATAAAGCAAAATATTGCCATCATAGCCAGCAGTCCTTCACACACGGCTAAGCAAAGAGAGGGCTGCTGCAGACTGGCTAGGATTAGACCTGGCTCCCGTTACCCTCGGAGGTCCGCTGTTTGCCGTGGTCCTCTCAACTTTGGAAAAAAAAATTTTTATTATGCGTTAAATTGGTAAATTATGCTTTAAAGTGTAATGTTCTAGCATCAAATGATCTTACTTTTATTCAAAAAAGCAACAGAGTAGAGTGTCATGATTTTATCCAAAGCTCGGACCCACATGCAGTGAAGCCAAACAGAGAGACACAGAGTAAAAGTTCAACGGGTTTTATTGAAGAGATATGAGCTCGGTGCAGAGTTTCTCCGAACTCTGCTAAGCCAGAACTGGAAGACGAGAGGAAGACAGACTGTTACTTTAGGCTCAGTGGGAAATACGATTCGTTGATCTTGAAGGAGAGGATCTGATTGTTGACTCACGTTTCCAGAGAAGTGGAGAATCCTTGAAGTGGAGAATCCTTGACTGAGAATCCTTGACTGACGGTGTGTTGGTTTTTCAGAGTTTATTTGATTCGGTGGAGGGCGGAACAGGGTTTACCCAGAACTCGGACGGCGAAGATGGATGGAGACGATGGTTGCCACCCAGATTTCCTTTGGTTCTTGAACAGGTCGTGGTGAAGATGATTTCCTTGCTCAGAGAGTTATTTCAACGATCTCAAAGGTGACTGGATCCAAACCTCCTGTTTGAATCCATCGCTCAGTGTAAGGCTCAGTTAATCCCTCCTGGGAGTGGAGGTCCGAAAAGGTCCAGTTTGCAGGATGACTTCCTGCCGAGAGGCAAAGACAAAACAAAGTTGAATCTCAGGGAGACAAGCACTCAAAGTCAAACTCAATGAGATTTCAGCTTGGCTAGAGTACAAAACTCACAATACAAAAAACTCAGATTAGACTAAGAATAAACAAAGCTTGGTGAGAGTACCCCAAATTGGCAAACACTCTGGAGTAGAGGTAGTGGCAACCAGCAGCTTAAGAGCAGTCTGATAATGAGGTAACCGTCCGCAGGTGTGTGAGGAGGCGGACCGGAACCAGGTGCCTCCTGCTGGTGGAAGGGAGAACAACAAAAAGACAAGCACACAGACAAACACAAAGACTGGAGTCCTGACATAGAGAACTTTTAACTTAATGCTCTGAGCTCTGTGAGCGCTCCATTGAAAGGAGGCCGAGGAGAATCATCCATGACCTCCAACACTAAACTCTCCTCCTCTTGCATGTTTCCTCTGTCCATAGCGTTCCTTGACAGTGTCGTATCTTAGTCACCAATTTTGTGCTTCTTGGTCCCAATGGAATTTCCCATTGGGAACCTACTAGCACTAAGTTGCTAACTGGTTAGCAAGATGCCTCAGAGACACCGGCCACAACCAAACTTGCTTGCGAACCTTTAACCACAACAATCCTGCCCCTTTGATAAACGACCAATCACATTCAATTTATTCACTGGTGTAGTCTTGAACCACTCGGGACTCGAAACTGCAACATTTGGAACAGCCGTTTCCCTACGACTTTAACGATAGTTAGAGTCATCACCTATTCGCTATTTGCCTTTTACAGCACCGGAAAGAGGAATGTAGTTCAATCTATCTGCAGGGAGATCAGGATTTTACAACACTATGATCTTTATTACACTGGTCCTGGTGAGAAATGCTGTCTTCCTTCAGGCAAAACAGTCCTGCTTTTGTCCACTGGGTGGAGCCAAATTTTACCTCCTTTAATTAACAGATTGTTGGTTTATTTATTCAGGTTTGATTGTGTTTATTATATTTTAATTTTTCCTTAATTCAAAGTAGAAGTGTTAACATCTTAAAAGGACTGAGTTTGACTCTTTTTGTCAGTTTTTATTGGTTCTGGGATTAAAAACTCCAAAAATCAGTTTCTTATCCAGCTCAGTCACAATCAGCTTCATAACAGCAGACCTCAGTGCAAAACCTCAGGAGGAGTGGGAATGAAACGCATGGTGGTGTGATTTTGAAATGATTGTGAGCTGAAGTTTACACCCTCAGCTCACAATTCAGCCTCTTTCCCCACTGAGGATGATCTATTTAGACAGGAATATGTTGGGAGAAGATAGAGACTGGATTAGGAGGCCACTAAAGCCAGTCATCTAGAATTTTCTGAATGCAGGTAAAATAAAAAAAAATTGGTTTGATTCCAGACTTTTAACATGATGTTGATTGCTAGGTCAACAGTTAAAAAAGGACAAGTATAAGAATTTTATTGATACAATTACTTGGTCTTTGGCGCTCAGACCTCGGCAGGAAACACAGTGCTTAATTTTGATTGATATGCATGAACAGGAGCAAAGAATAGGGCTGTTTCCCCCCAGGCCTGAAACTGGTGGTGGAGTGGAGATAGATGAAGTTGGTCAGTCTGTAGACTGCTGGTTAGTGAGACGGTCTGCTGAGATTTACGGGGAGATCCAGTGGATTACTAGATACTAGAGCTTCACTCAGGGTCCCCTGTAGATGGAAGTCCAGCTTGAATAACACAGGTTGGAGAACCTGTCCACGATGAGCAAGCATGAAGCGACAGTGGAGAGGAAAACCTCAAGATTGCGTTATGTTTTTGGCCTGTCAAATAGTGTTTGTGATTTCATTCTCCTCTCCCTTCTGCTCTGACTGTTCTTTTGACCCTCCTGTGCTGCTTCTGCTCAGCCTAATTACCACTAATTGCTCCCACCCAGCCTTCTTAAGCAGGCTTCTGACTAGTTGACAGTGCCAGATTGCCCGAAAGGCTTGGTCATTAAGCATCCAGCATTTTTCTGTCTGTTTTCTTGATCCTGACCTGTTTCTGGGTCCCGTGAGCCTGCCTAGTCCCAGTTGGACCTGTTTTTTTTGTTGTTTTTGTGCCGCCTAGATCCCAGACATGTTTCTGTGCCCTGACTTTGTTCCTGGATTCTGTTTTGGATTCTCTGGATTTCTGATCACTTGGCTCTGACCCTTGACCTCCTTTTACCTGCCAAACCTCAGCGAGAAACAACTCTCTAAGAACCAAAGTTTCAGGGAGCAAGACACCCTGCCTGGATACTAAAGGTTAGTGGCTTAGCAGTCTGAACTTTTAATCCTCCTTCTCTGTTATCTCACCTCCAGAGGCTCTGGTTCCCCTGATCCTGAATTACCTGCAGAGTTTCTACAACAAATATTTGTTATTATCCATTGTGCTCTGGTTGTGTCTGGGTCCTCAGTCTGATTCGTAACACAAGGGCTAGAAACATCTGGTAGAACCAGGCTCAACATGGCAGTCTTCTGCCGGATGGGTTTAAATGAGACAGGAAACGCAGTGGAGGAGGGGATGGAGGATGGTTGAAATGGGTTCGAGTAATCAGTTTATTCAGTTGAACTTCCAACTAGGCTCCATTAAAACATTTTCAGTTTTTGTGTTTTTTCTATGTTGGTCTAACATTGCATTGTGGAAGCTTCACAAAGGGGTTTCCTTCAGTGGATGTTTTTAAAAGTCACATAAGTTAACAAGTTTATCAAACTTCATGTTTAAGGCAGACATCAGTTAATAATTTCCTGATGCTCACCTTTGACACCTAATAATATTGTTAAAATGTGACAGCACATTTCCTTCCCCCTCTTTTCAACATATTGACTTTCGAGCACAAGAAAAACCAAATAAAACCTTATTCTCTGTCTGTTTCATGCACCGAGAATATAAGGCTGTAACCTCAGAGCTCATAAAACAGACACTATAAAAATACTCCTAATGCTCAGAGAAAGTGGGTCTTTCGGGGTTAGACCTCTGTAATACTCTACAGAGATCCTGAGATCAAAACTTGGTGAATGTCTTTATTCCTGTCACTTTTATCCTGATCAAGAAAGCTTTTATTTTTTTATTTACAGCAGCCTTGTTCTTAAATATGGTCTCTGGGATGTAATTTCTGCGAGAGACAGAGAGCAACAGGTCTGCCACAGACGGGTCACACTTCATCACAATGACAAAGAAAACCGCCTGTTGCTAAGGCTGCTTTAAACCTTTTGATTTAAAAGAGGTTTAAAAAAGGAGACTGAACTAAAATCTTTAAACCTGCTGTACAGAGAAAAGTAAGAGAAAATGTCTTGATTTTGTTCAAATATATTCCAAAAAAGATAAAAAGCAATCCATTGGACTTTGTTTCCAAGTTTGAAGACGTTTCCCTTCCAATCCATTTAAATTTGCATGTTTTCTAAGCAAAAAGTATAAAGTAGGGGTAACCGATTAAAAATCAGCGGGGCCTGAATAAAAAAAAATCAAAAAATCAACAAGTAAAGGTCTGGATACATTTTTAATTATAATCCATTACTTTAAACAGCATTTACCATTGAAATAAAACGAGGTTTTAATGCATTAATGTTATACATTGAATAAAAAAAAAAAGTGAAAAAAATTGAAACTTTTTCCATTTTTAAATCTGTTTTTTGAAGTAGAGAACAACAATCTTTCAGTTAGGTATATAGACAATTTTCTGTAATATCTCTTATAAAACACCTGAACTGACTGTTTGTGGGGTCCGAATAAAGAAAACCATTAACCAGTAAAGGTCCGGAGACATTTTTAATTATAATTTCAATTCAATTCAATTCAGTTTATTTATATAGCGCCAAATTCACAACACATGTCATCTCAAGGCACCTTACAGTTCACCAGATCATACAGTCAAATTGATACAAAGTTTTCTATCTAAGGAAAACCAGTTGATTGCA
>NW_015150883.1:661406-664826 GCF_000732505.1 Cyprinodon variegatus
AAAGTAGCAGCAGCTCAGTGGCTAATTTGTATCACGTGTAGCCTGGTGCTGACGCTCCGAACAGCTTTACAATACCAAAAGGAGAAGCGGCGCAAGTGAAATTAAACACTGTCATTACACGACATGCAGTAATTTATAAATGTTTTAAATCAGGTTTAGACCAGATTAGCCAGCAGGTGGGTCCAGAATCGGACCCCGGACCCCTAATCTGTGACCTCTGGTATAAAGCCTCGAAATCAATGCTATTTCTGACATTTTGAATTGAAAAAGCTTCCTGGAAGGGAAGTGAAACGTCTTTAGACTTGGAAACGAAGTCCAGTGGATTGTTTTTACTTTTTTTTGACTGTCTATGACCTAGATTACTGAGAATCTTCACCAGCAGATTTCAAATTTCATTTCAAACTTCAATTTTAAGCTCATATCAGGAAAGTTTCTAAAATGTAAAAGTCCGTTTCAACTGTTATTTTTGATAGGATGATGTTTATCAGTTCCTGTTGCTGAATGGTGCTATAACTGTGCTACGTCTATCTTCTCCTCTAACTGGTCAGTCTGTTTTAAAGTCTGAATCCTTTGTTGAAAGTTTAACATCAAAAGCCAATGAAGTGGAATTACTGTAAAATCCAGAAATATATATTATGTTTGAAGCTTTGATAGTTTATACATGCCTCTTCCTGTGTTAATAACCTCGTCCCAGAGGTAATTAGTCCGAGGGTTTCAAAGCCACCCTCAGCAGGAATCATAACAAGAACTGTGTATGTAGACTGGATTTCAGGGAGATGAAAAACATCTTAGGACACTCATGTTTCTCATTTAAAGAAGCCCAGATTAACTAGCCTTCAAACTTTTATGTAATAATATCACTGAAATAGAGATATATATGTAAGATCTAAAGCTTTAGAGCTTACATTTCTCTCACCTTTTATACATTTCTTTTTACAGCAGTGATGTCTTATTTTAGTGTTTTAAATAAGTTTCTTTGTAAAGGTGGTTTTACAGCTTAAACTCCTGATTATATTTACGTCTTATTGTGCTGTTTGTTTCAAAAAGGACTTCTTGATATGAAAATTTCACTTCTAATAGCTTTGAATAAGCCTTTGGCTAAAAGGGCCTACAGATAAAATAATGATTACAGTAGTGTATAAAATTGTTTTATATTTTGGTCAATAAATGAATACCATAAGTTGCTAGTTAAGACAATTTTAATCAAAAATATATATAGGGGAAATTAATAACAGATGGGTTATGTTAGGTTTCTGTTTCTGTTATGTTTTTCTTTTGATCCTTGATTTCTAGTGTTTAGTTTTCTTTTCACCATGTTTCTTTATCGTAGTTATTTGATTATTATTTTGTTGTTGTTTTCTTATTAGTTCCTGTCTTCCAGGTTTTCCTTTTGTTGTCCTCTGCTGCCCTCTTGTGTCCTCTTTCTCTTGCTCTGTTTTCTGTTCAGCCCTCACCTGTTTTCAATTCCCTCATTAGCCCTCTCCCTGTCTCTGTCCCCTTTAAAGGCCCTCCCTCTTCAGTTCCTGGTTGCTGGATCCTCGTCTAACCTCTTGTCATCGTCTGTCTGCCTTCCTCGTCTCTTCCTAGATTTTGGTTTCCCCCTGATGTCACCTTGGTTCTGGTGCGTTTGTTATTTTCTGTTGGATTTTGATTCCTGCCTCAGTGCCTGAGAACCTTATTAAACCACTTAAATTCACCTCTACCAACTCGTCTCTGCATTTGGGTCCTCCTCAACAAGCACCATTTCATGACAGGTTAAAGAGTAATTTGTGCAAAGAGGTCCAACTTAGGCCAGTTTTGGCAACAAATTCTTTATATAATAGATTTTTTTTTTTATCTACTAAGATCATGTCTTTCAGTATGTCACTCTTCAAGTGTTATATGTTCAAGAAAATTGTAACTATTATCTGGCTTTGGACTAGTCAATAAGTCAGACAGAAGGTTAGTTGCTGCTGATCCCTCTCGCCCAGAATTGTTCAGCACATGCAAAAGTAAATACAAAGAACATATCATGTTCCTTTAACTAACATAAAGTAATCCTCTAAATCAGTTTGGTCATCACAAATTAATTCTTAGATTAACAAAGAGTCTTAATAGATCTTATATTTAGTTAACTAAATTTAATTGTATGTTTTCCCAAATTACAGCCTTAATAATTCTTTTTTATTTTAACACAGTTTACTGAACTAATCTATTTTACATTAAGGTTCCAACCTAAAAGTCCCTTCTCCACACCTTGTCCAGTTCTGGGTAGATTTCTGCCCAGTTTGGTTGCTTGGTTCCTTCTTTACAAACATACTTTATACCGTCCAAGGTGTTTACTAACCTATTTTATTAATTCAATTCAGATCCTCTAACTTTTTTGGTCACAGGTGTATGGGGTTCAATCAATCAACTTTTTTGTCAACTACAATTTACATTGCAACTAAGATTTCAGTTTCAGAACAAACTGTTGATCACAATACATCACATACCTTGGGATGGGGGAGCTGAAAACATATTTCACACTTTATCCTCGACAGGATACAGTCTGAGATATCAAATAACCTGAGCACAAGAAAAGTCTGTCTGTCTTGTGTTACACATGTAACACAAGACAGACATTTCAGCAGAGGGTCACGTCGGAGGCGGAGTCTCATGAAGTCAATATGACATTTGAGACATTGGTTGTGTGTGTATGATGAGTGCGTTCAATTTGTCCGTGAACGCTGACCACAGGCCATTGTCCTTAATGAGATGGAAGCTTATCGATAGTTCTGGGCGCATTCCACAGATGTTCGCAGTAGGGGAGGGGGGCAGCACTTCTTCTGTGCCCTTCTGTCATAACATTCAGGGGATATTTGATAAGGGTGGAGGCCGACTCCAGAATACCACTTATTGTTTTGAGAGCAGGCTGCACAGGAATTTTCCATCAGCAATTTTTTGGGCTTTTCAGCGTGCCCATCCAGGATGTCATCCCATCTCACCTTTGAGTTCAACCACCGCAGCCAACCTGAGTTCAATCACACCCAGCATACGGCTCAGCTCCCGGTCCTGCTCGTTCACAGCCTTTTGTGAAAGTGTCAACCGCTGCCGGCAGCCTGATCAGTGCCCAAATTGCCGCCGACATCCTCTATAATTGAAGATACATCAGAATTTGCCATGTCTAAATCCAAACAAGAGAATTCCGAGTATCATAAAACCAAAAGTCCATACATTTTCGATATCTTCCACTGACAGCATTGTGAAACACTGAACGATGTTCACTGACACACCTCCACCTCTTTGCTTTAAATGCATTTGGTGTGAACAAGCTGCTGTACTAATGCTATACTATTCCAGTATTGGTGGTTATATTCCCCTGTATTTTGTAAAGCAATATTTCTGATTTAGTTTACTGCTAGCCTGTAATATGTTTCTCTAAAAGTTGTGCTAAATAAC
>NW_015150883.1:665251-667209 GCF_000732505.1 Cyprinodon variegatus
TGGATGAGTCTCCTCCATCATACATTTTTTATTTAGAGGAGGAAAGTGAGAAGATGTTGTGGAAGAGGATGCCAGGCTTACAGCCGTACATGTTTGAGCCCTTGCCTCGCAATGCTGCCAGTTCTGTTAGCTCTAT
The DNA here is from genome assembly GCF_000732505.1 of Cyprinodon variegatus. NCBI lineage: Eukaryota > Metazoa > Chordata > Actinopteri > Cyprinodontiformes > Cyprinodontidae > Cyprinodon > Cyprinodon variegatus. Next base: position 665,388 of record NW_015150883.1, read on the forward strand.
GCCTGATTCTTATTTCAAGCTTTGCATGTATTAACATATAAACATGCGACATATAAATGCTATGACCAAAAAAACTTGATTGACAGATGACAGTTGATACACGATTGGCCAAATTTATGCAAGCCAGTATAACTAACTGGTTTGCATAAGATAACGGGAAAAGAAGAACAGATATTAAGACAGGATCTTTTTTTTTTTTATAATAATTTTCTAACTTTTAGGAGAATATCGTCTTATAAAGAGTACATTTATATACATGTTTAAGCCATAATGATTTGACATTTAAATATGACTTTCCTATAATTTTCAACACAAGTCAAATCATCGCAGGTTCTCTTACACGAACTCCTCAGCCTTGTGGAAAGCCTCACAGTGTGGAAGCTGCCATAGCTGCAAATGGTTGGTCAATAATAAACCTAATGGAACAGGATGGCTGTTGAGTTTACATATGAGTGAAGAAAAGCCGACAAGTGGAAACCTTTGCAAACACGTTGCAAACACTCTGCTGTTCTGAGTGTCTGAAGAGCTAAAGTAACCTTGGGTTTTACTCTTTTTGAAAAATCTCTCTAAACACCAAAACACATAATTTAGCTTTGATATTAAACCAAGAGAATATAAACAGGCTCACTGCCCCCAGATCTTTACATTAGTGCTCAGCTGAAGCAGAAAGTCATCAAAGAATGAACAAATCTTTCTTGCTTTTAATGGTCTGAAGCCGGATGAAAGGAAATGTATAAATTCTGTAATATGAAGGTGAAAAAAAGGCCAAGGCGGTTTGCAACAGGACCACATGTTCAAACAGAGATTATTCTCTTCCTTTTTTTAAACTTTCCAGCAGAACAAACCTTTGCGAAACCAAGCTAAAGTAAAGCTTCATTTCCAAGCCCAATTATCATGACCCACATTTAGAACTACTCCCACTGATTCCTCTGCCAGTTTTAATTTGTTTTTAAGTAGGCCATATTATTGGGACAATTTTTTATGTTTATTTTTACTCCATTAAAGTCCATTAAAGGGGCATTGATTGTCACTATCTCGTTTTTACTGCAGGAGTTAATAAAATGGATAAAAGAGATTAAATTTTTTCATTCTGTTGGCAAATGAGAAGCAGGTTAGTTAGGTCTTCCTGAAGTTGGACAGTTGGACGTTGAATGTTACATGTTGTAACGTCTCTTTACAGGTAAAGGGGATAATAAATGAACTTATTGATATGATCTAGTCATGCCGATAAGTCAAAACGCTTTACTCCGCATCCACCTGTTTCTAACTACATTCATGGTACACCAACGTTCAAATGCCAACACACAGCAGTGGGAAACTTCAGTCGAAGTAAGTTTTATTTAAAAAAAGTTTTCTTAGTGTAGCCGTTAGTCCTTTTAATCTCTTTGCTAAGATGTTGGAAAGCAGGTGTTACATGGCACTAAATATGAAGTTAAAGAACTTTCTAAACATGGAGTACACTTTGCAATAATTTGTGCAATGTATAATGTGTAATTCACTATGTGATATCCTGTGCAATAAACTTTTTCTCCATATTTATACACCCAGTGCAATAACTATATATATATATAAATAGCCGTGTAAACATCGTGTCCAATAACACTGTATGATGATCCTACAAAAAAAAAAAGCTGTCATACTTATGTGGACGCACAGTACAGTATATACCGTATATATCCCATGCGCCTTTCTCTTCCTTTGGCACCTTCTTCTTCTTTGACTACTAGAGCTCATGTAATGAATGTAATGATGTTATTTAAATCAATCAATCATCTTATGTACCTAAAATATCCTTCACTAAAAAATCCATGAACCACATGTG
>NW_015150883.1:668225-670642 GCF_000732505.1 Cyprinodon variegatus
CTGAACTTCCAATTTTCACCACTGTTCTGCGCCAAGTAACATTTCCTCTGATCACGAAGACATAGTTCACCCTCAGCCATTAAAGGCCCAAATCTATATGTTGTTTTGGTTTGGGGGACTGGAATCAGAAAAAAAACAAACAATAAAAAACATTAAACCAAATTCAATTAAATTTCAATTCAGTTTATTTCTATAGCGCCAATTCACAACACATGTCATCTTAAGGCACTTTACAGTTCACCAGATCATCCAGTCAAATTGATTCTAAGTGTTACTAAGTGATTCTAAGGAAAACCAGTTGATTGCATCGACCAGGCTCAGTGTGAGCGGCGATCTGCCGAGGCAGACTGGGGTTCAAGGAGATAGAAGCAGAGATACAAAAGGCAACTGTAAAAGATGGCCCCATCCCTCTGAAATGAGTAGAGGGAAATCATTTCCTCAGACTGAGGTCAGATGACAAGAAGAACTAACCCCAGCTGTGGTGAAGGACAGAGGAGGTCCGATTCTTGGGACCTTTGCCATGTCTTCCCCTGTCCCTTAGCTAAGGTTGTCAATAACCTTGATACGCTGTGTCTGGATGTAGTTCTAATTATATACTACTACGTATTCAGCATGGAATGGTATTATTGGTTAAAAAACAATCCGCTGTACTTTGAAATTAAATTTGAAGACGTTTCGCTTCCCATCCAGGAAGGGGATCTTGCGCCCTTGAATTGCTTCTGGCCTGTACTTTTGTCACGCTACTTTTGTCACTGCTGGGCCACTGACTGGACCGGACCTCAGCAGAGAGCCATGAGCCACCCATCCTCAGCCAGATGAGGGGGACAGGGGGCCGGTACTGGGTCAGTTTCGGTCACTCCATCCCCCACTGGCTCCCTGCAGCGACCCGCCCTGGAGCTGACGGCTCAGTTCTGCTGCACTGTAGTGAAATTGCTGCACTGTTGAAATTGCCCCCAGACATTTCTTTAGGTATGAAAAGTTGGACATATCTGGGAGAAAGTGGACGTCTGGTCGCCCTACCATATCAACAATTTGATGTTTCAGTGAGTGAGTGCTTGTTGCTATGATGCATCTCTGCTCAGCACCTTTGCTCGTTGTAAACCAACCAATCAGCGCACAACTCATCTAAATATTCATGAGCATACCATAAAAGGAAGAAAACCTGTTATTTATTCTGTGGCTTATAATCAGGCTTGCATTAGGGCTCATAGAACAGCACATATGTAATTTTCAGCCCAGCCAATGTTACACACCCTATTCAGAGACCTTAAGGATCAGCACAAAATACTCTACATAATCATTCTAAGACTCCTTTAATGTGAGTAAAACATTTTTATGCCTTTAATTATTTATAATTATTTATAACTTTTTCATCTTTACAGCATCGAAAAAAGTATTGAGTATCATATATTTTCCCGGGTAAAAATCAGACACTCCTGGCAGCATGCTGGAGTCATTTCCACCACACTCTCCTTTATTTACCTTTTGTTCTCTCAGCACCAAAATCATATTATCTGCACAAACAGAAACTCACACCTCTTCACCTTTAATCTAAGACCAACAGCAGTTTGACAGCTTGGAAAGGAGGTCATTGATATTCCCATAAAACAATAAACATGTATTAGCAGAAGCCAGGAATATATTTGCCCCAGTGGCATTCATGCTAATCTTTGCAATTTCTATCATAACACTAAAACATGCATCCTTTGGAGGCTGGGGACTGTCTGTACCTATTAAAAAAACAACAAAGCGCCTCTCTTCTGATTGGTAAATGTTTGATTGTAGCTCTTGTAGAGGTATTCCCAGTTTTCCCATCAACCCAGAAGGGAATTGAAACCCGTCCTAATGAGAGCAGCATAACACCCAAACAGCTGAGAACAGATAGTCTGCCCCAGCAACAGACTTGACATCCTACATCTGTGAGAAGTAAACAGTTGTGTGGGAGGCAGAGACACCGATGGGAGGTTTAGTTCTTCCAGTCTTAGACCCGTTTTTATAATAAAAAAGCAACTAATTATCTCTAATGGGAGATGTGGTTTGAGGCAAGATGAGCTACACAATATACTCTAAATCTTTTCAGTGTAACAGAAAACAGAGAACTCCCCTTTAAGGACCTGAGCATCTTTTATTCCTGTTCATCTTTCAGCTCTGCACCACAATGAAACACTGAAGCAGCAGAAGACCGTCTAGCTCTGTATATCGTTGGTTCTTGTATAAGAGTATGATTTCTTTGGCTATCAGAGTAAAGGCCTCCAATAAAACTAAAAACCCCTGCAGGGGAAAAAAAGCAGAAGGCAGCATGATAGTATTTGCAGAATAAATCTCCTGTCCTTCCACTATGAAGTGGAAGGACAATGATCTAAAATATGAAGTGGAAGGACAATGATCTAAAATAGGGGTAACCAGTTAAAAATCTG
>NW_015150883.1:671436-679257 GCF_000732505.1 Cyprinodon variegatus
CCTGATCCTGGACGCTTTGGAGGGCTTTAACACATTAACAGAAGAAGCAGCACAAGTTAGACACTGTCATTGGACAGCATGCAGTGATTTATAAATGTTTTAAATCAGGTTGGGTCCGGATTAGCCAGCAGGTGGGTCCGGATCCGGACCCCGGTCCTTTTATCCGTGACCTCTCATCTAAAACAAGGGGTACATAGTTGCACCCGCCCCTTTGTGAGAGGCAGCAGTGTTTGCAAGAATGCCCTCTTTCTAACAAGACACAGGTTATCAGGTCAGAGGCATGTTCCCTTCAGCAGTGCCTGCTTGGCCTCATCCCATGGGGCATCCCCTGAAGGACTCATTAGGGAGACTCCTTTTTGCTGTGGAGGAGCAGTGGCTCTATTCTGAACCCCTACCAGATGGCCTCGCTCGTCACCCCATCTGAAAGGGGCAACGCAGCTTTGGCAGGGACTCTTATCTTAGCTGCTCGTTTCCAGGAACCATGATTTCTTAGATAGAGGGTGAATGTAGGAACAGAGACTAACAAGCAAATTTTTAGCTTTACCTTTTGGCTCGGCTGTCTCTCTTCAGCAACAGACCATCACAGCCCCCACATGACAGATAGATCTAACAAATACTGCAGGAGAGCACATAAAATTAGAATGAAGAAGAATGATAAAAAGTGGTCCCTATGTCCTCCAGCAGTCTAAGCCTATAGCAGCATAACTATAGAGATAGCTCAGGATAACATGAGCCACTCTAACTAAAAGCTTTTTTAAAAAAGGAACGTTTTATACCTTGCTGTAAAAGTAGACAGGGTGTCTGCCTTATGGACTAAAACTGGTAGTTGGTTCCACAGGAGAGGAGATTGATGACTAAATGAGCTGCCTCCCATTCTAGTTTTGGAAAGGTAATCCTGCAGTCAATATGAGGAACTGAAGTGTCTCAAAACCTCTAATAGGAGAAAGTGAAAAGAAAGGAATAACTAAAACATCTAAAAAAACAGGAAAAATCTAAATATGAGATTAAATTCAAACATCTTCAATGCCTCGATACATGTCAGCTGCAGCTAAGGCTCTGACTGGCTCAGACTTTTCCTCTGGGATCCCTGTCCTTTCCTGCATGTATTAGGTGTGTCCTTGTTGCATCAAACCAGAAAAGAATGGCTGATTTACAGGCTTCTGCCGCACATTATTCCAGAGGAGGAGCCCTAACATGCATCAGGTGTGCTGGAACTGGGATATATCAAAAACATGCAGGTCAGGGGTCCCTGAGGACCAGGACTGGGCATTACTGGGTTCAACTTTATAACGCTAATATCACTATTTTTTATTTTCCTCTGTACTTTATGAGAAACTGTAAAGAACTGCATAATAGGCTTTATGTTTCTGCTTGTTCCTCAAATAGGAATACATTAGGCATTAACCTTGCTCTGAAAAGTCATTTGTTACAGGTCGCCCTTCCAAACAGGATATGTTGAGTTGCACTTCACAGGCCAAATCACACACACTCCCTACGCTGCCCCACCAACACACTATAGATCAATTTCTCTGGAGCTGTTGCTGTGTTTGCATCTCGCTTTCCTTTGCTATTGATCTCTTGCCTGGCATGATGCCCACCCTGCCCTTAAACCAGCCAGAAAACAGCCAGCACGACAACTGGTTTACAGCTTTTATTTTCTGCAGACCAACAGGAGATTCTTGATTACCTTAATCTGATAAAAGTGCTTGAACAAGCTAAACCCTTCCTCATTTTCTAAACCATTTTCACTTCTTTTCAGTAAGCCTGTTTATCAAAAAGCTACAGTTTAGAGGGAACCAGGAAACAGTAGCGATCCTACCTTCCTAGGGCAGCAATGCAGGATGTGACGTAGAGGCAGTGCTTTTGAGTTTAACCAAGCTTTGCTTCATCAAGGGTCAGTGAAGGAATCAGAGCCTAAAGGCACAACAAACAGAAGCAGGATGTTTATTGAATGATATTTTTCTCTATTATCTGCCTTGACAGCATCATTTGTTTCAGTGTTTAATGGTACAGTAGCAGCCATTCAAAATGTCCCCACTTTCCTTGATGGGCCCTTGGTTGGTCCTCTACAATTTCTTTTCAAATGTCAATATTTGTACCAAAGTATTCCTTCTGTCATGATTTGTGGACATTAAGATCTAAAGAGAAGCATCATCTCCTGGTCAGAACCTGTAATTCAGTGAAAGAGTAAAAAAATATGCAAGAGGGGGTCACTCCAGTGGCTGGAATTTGGAGGGGAGTGGGCTTCAATTCGTCTGGCTTTTGACTGGGAGGGGCCATGTTGAACACTTCAAAAACAAAAAAAAGTGTATTTACCCTTCATTTGAGTAGGTAAATAGGACTATTTGCCAATGGTATGAGATTTTTTTTACTCTTAAAATAATATAATTAGACACAACATATTCTCATTATCAGTTCGTATGAAATCGTACGAAAAGTTATGCACAGTATTTTGTACGTTTTGGACGTTTTTCCTCGAAAATACAGATCAGTGCGCATGCGCAGCCAGACAGACGAAAAAAACTGATCCGTGGACGGATGTAAAACTGGGAAAAACAGTGCAATAATTACTTCTTCAGGTCTCGAACTAGGTTGCTTGCTGTTTTGTATCTTAGGGTTAGGGTTAGGGTTAGGGTTAGGGTCAGGGTCAGGGTTAGGGTTAATTGTATGTTAAATTCAATGTTATTTAACGGTGCGTAAGATGCGCAAGGATATCTTGTCTCGAGGCAAGATGTAAAAATACGACGAAATGCGACGAAAAAAACGTCTAAAACGTGCATAACTTTTCGTACGATTTCATACGAACTAATAACGAGAATACACTGTTAGATAATATGCACTTGAAATTATTTTTCTTATTTTAAATGTAAATTGTTATTTTCCATTGGCAAAGTATCTCACTAGAGTCCTCAATTCAAGAATGAAGGCACTTATTTTAAGAATTTTTTTTTTTGCAGTGAATGGCCTCTACTGTACCACAGTTAACTGCTGTGTCTAAAAGCAGCTAGCAGTAGCAACTCAGACCGACTAATTTGTATCACGTGTAGCCTGGTCCCAGAGGGCTTTACCGTAGAAACAGGAGAAGGGGCACAAGTGAAATTAGACATTGCCGTAGGACAACATGAGGTAATTTATAAATATTTTAAATCAGGTTGGGTCTGAATTAGACTTTAGACTTTTAGACTTTAGATGTTATTTGTCCTCAAGGGGGGATTCTTTTCCACATACACAGATGTTTACACAAAGACATAAAAAAAGACACCACAGTTAAACACCAACACCAGCAAAAGTACAAGACATGATACGAGACATGATACACTCAACGGGGCCTGTTGTTATAAAAGGTGATGGCTGAAGGGATCAGGCTCCTGCCAAAACGGGCCCTTCTAGACCTGAGTGCCCTGTACCTCCGTCCAGCAGGTGGGTCCGGATCCAGACTGCGGTCAGCTAATCCGTGACCTCTGCACTAAAGCCTGTGATTCCATATTGTGTAAAGTATCACTGACGAGCTACATTTAACTGTCAGGACCCACATTGTTATCCAGTTGTCTGTTAAACTGAGGATCCCTGAGTTCGGACATCCAGTCCTCATCCACATCCAACATGCAGAGCGAGAACAGCCCCACCTTTATTAAACCAGGTCGAACAGATCAGGATGTTTTCATTGCATAGATTAAAACTTACTGAAAAAAGATGTCAAGGAGCTGCTGCACTTAAAATACCAGCCTGTAACTACATATTCCATCATGCACTGCAGCCTCATCACATCTAAGGTCATAAAAGACCGACTGAGTTCCTGCTAATAACAAAGACACACCGACCGTTGCTGTGGTTGAAACGCCTGGTGGGAACGCGGTCGGCCTTCGCTTTTATCCATTTCTTTAGAGAAGTTTTTCCACCTTTTACCCTTTACAAAGATCTATTGACTGGAGCAGCTGCCTTCCATCCGACAGAAACTCTTCTTTTTTTAAAATAAGTAATATATAAAAAGCAAAATATCTTCACTTCTACACCAGTATTATTATTAATCAGAATTTTAACACATTAAGAGATCAAAAGAAAGAGGCTTTATTTTAATTGTATGAATCAGCTGCTCCTAATGTATTTCTAATTACACATTAATACACATTATTTTAACAGTGTTTTATATTGTTCTGAATATTGATCAAATTTACGTCATTTTCTATAAAAACATGATCCAATGCTTCCCAGAGGTTCCCTGATGCTTCCATTATTGCAGGATGAACAACTTTCTCTCTTAACTTCTGTTATTTGCTGTTTGCTTAAAAGAGAGAAGCCTGGACTCATCTTTATTTGTAAGGATGATTGAAGATCTTTATTTCATTACTTTAGTATTTACTCTTCCTTCACTGTGATATGTGCCAGCTGACAACTGTCTAATTAGCTGAGTAGAGCTAGCAGTGGTTGTTCTTTTTCCCTCTAACCATAATAAAGATGAAGGGGTTCACAGTGATTCCAGACAAACCATCAACAAAGGCAGCAGATCAGACTAATTGGTGGAAAACCTTTCACTGGTCTATAGCCGGAGAATCTGAGCTGTAGCAGTGAGTCTGTGCTCCTGTAGTGGATCCATTGTATAAACAGATAATTACCTGGAAGTAAAACAAGGCATCAGTAAAAATAATCTGAAATATCTTGTAGAAACACGAAAAATAGAAGTACTGACTGTTTTCTCAATGACTTAACCTCTACTTTAGCTTCATCCTCTGCAGCTCATTGGAAGTCCAAACACAACAAGGTAGGTTCAGGTCTCGACTTTAACTGCACCATTACAAAGACCTAATAAAGGGAGTGGCAGCCTAGTGGTTAGGGCATAGAGCTTGGAATGCGTAGGTTCTGAGATTGAGGCCCACTACCACAGACTGCCTCTCTGGGTCTCTGAGCAAGACCCTTAACCCCACACAGCTCCCTGGGCGCCCCACCATGGCAGCCACTGCTTCCCAAGTGGATGAATTAAATGTAGTGGTAAATTTTTCCAATGTGAGATCAATAAAGATCAAGTATTATTATTTTCTCTCTGTGCTATAATTGTCGGTGGGATTATAGTTGTGTTGGACGAATGGCGACCATGTTGAAGAACGGACACATGCTTGACTCCAGGATTCTGCCTGGACTGATCTTATCATTAGCCTTCCACCGCCTTGCTAGACAGCTGGTGTTCGAATGGATCAGAACCAGAAAAGCTGTCTTCAGCCATCAGGTACACAAATAAGAACTTTGACCTGGGTGACATCACAGCTATTGTTTCTTTTCTCTTTTCTTTTGATGAAAATGCTGATCTTTCTGACATCCCTTGTAGCAAAGAATGTACTGTATCATTAGGGTTGCGAACCGACCCTTGAAAAACTGAATCGTTCCATATATAGAAATAAAGGTACCTGTCCAATATTTAGTGGAAAAGGAACGTACTTTGTCCCGAATTACTGTAAGAGTAAAAAAATTGTCTAAAATGGTAATTAAAATGAAGAACAAGGGCACGTTAGATGCAAAACTTACGGTAAATTTGTTCCCGGGTCTTTACCTGCGTTGTGACCAACAATCAGACAACATATACGTAACCATCTGGTTTTTTTGGAGATTATTTTTTCCTTAGTGAAGAACAAATGGACTAATGTGTGAAACAAATGTTCCACTGAACAAATTTGAGCTGAACTCATTGTCAACCTCAATTATGAACTGTCGTGCTCAGAGTTTTACTCTCCAGCACTGAAAGACAAACATCTCCTTACTGCTCTCCTTATATGTGGCATTGAGTTAATAATTTTTTTTCTCTGTTTTACAATTGTAGCCTATAGTCATTGCATTTAATCCACAAATATATTTATAAGTTTTGTGTTACACCAAAAATATGCTATATTTATTTATTGTTTTATATTCATTTTTACAGTTTGAAGTTAAGCAGGACAGGCTTATGTTTAAGATAAGATAATAATTTTATTATAATAATTTTATTATTTATTATAATTTTATTTATTAGAACACTGAGATCCTCTAATCAGCTGCTACTCGTGATGCCTAAAACCAGACTTAAAACTAAAGGTGATCGTGCCTTTATGGCAGTGGCACCGAGACTCTGGAATAACTTGCCTTGGCATATTAGATCAGCAGGCTCCTTTGAGGTTTTTAAATCCTCTTTAAAATCACATTTCTTCTCCCTGGATTTTAATCATGTCTAAGTGGACATTTGGCAAAATTTTATTTTAAATTTTATTTTATTCTAAAATGTATTTTAATTGAAACATTTATCTTATTCTATTTTATGTGTTTATGTATTTTAGCCTTAGCTTTTATCTTATGTTCCTTAACTGTGATTCCTGTACAGCACTTTGGTCAACCCCGGTTGTTTTAAATGTGCTTTATAAATAAAGTTTGAGTTGAGTTGAGTTTATTCTGCAAAGTATTTTGTTATTTTGTATTAAAGTGAATTGCTGGATAATAATTTGTTTTCCATTTGTTCAGGTCACTCACTAATGCATGTAATTCAATGCAGATTTGAGTCAAATAGTAAAAAAAAAAAAACATTTAACACAAATAGGAGGGCTTACAGAAAAATCCCAACGCCAGAAGGGGTAAAGGCAATCGGGTCAGCTGGCATGCACACGAGGTGTCCCTTTTTTTCTTTTCAGGGAGTTGGCAACTCTATGTGATTATGTGAATTTATCTAAATAATAAGTCCTTCATGAATGTCGTCTCCTAGCAACCTTAAAAGTCCCACCCTGAGTACGGTGAAGATGGATGGACGGAGTAGAGAGGAAGGATCTGAGGATCGCCCCAACACACTGGAGCTCTGTGGCTCATTACAGTGACTCATTCCCTTTAAAATGGGGAAGCTTGAAGCTCTCAAACTCAACATGAGCAGAGGGATCCTGTTCACCCCAAAATATCAACCCTTTTGATCAGTTCAGCTTTTTGAAAGAGGCTGACTTTAGCTGTGCAGTAGAAGAGGTGTTCACATGGCTGTGGGTGGTTCTCTTGAAGAAATGGGACTCCGATGTCATGGGATGTGTGTTGGTCCTGAAGGCAATGGGGCAAGAAATGAGAGACAGACGAGTGTCTGAAACATCCAGCTGCCAGGCAGGGGGACAGAAAGCTTCCAGAACACTGAGGAAGCATTAAAGGCGGTTCGGATCAGAGCATGTGCTCATCCCACAGCTGCTCTCGCACGATGTTGAAACTAAACTCAGAGGATGATGCACGGCCTGCTTCGTGCTTCTTATAGAGCGTGCATTTATGAGAAAGCAGAAAATCCAATGATTACAGTCTGCAACACTCCCAGTCGCATTCTTCAGCCCAATGTACTTTTTAAAAAGTCTGTCTCATTAAAGCTGTTGTGTCACAAACCTCCTGACTTTTCATACAGTCTATTTCTGCAGGCATCAGGGGAGGGAAAACAAGACAAAGTTTCAGACCGTGCATAGACAGAACCTCAGGGGGATCTGCTGAAACAACACACAATGCTGAAACTTTGCAACAGTTGCCTCACAGCAAACATTGGATTCTGCCTCGTTTACCGTCCTCCTCACTGCCAAGCTTGGTCCCCATCCAGCCTTGTTCTCACAGTCGCCATCATTTCAGACGTTCTAAAGTGATGCTGCAACCGCAGACAAAAGTAGCTTTAGTGCTTTTTTCTGTGGTCATTTTCCTGTTATGATGATTCACAGCCATGCACCAACATTAATGGCTAGTTGTTTTGTTATTTTCCAATTTGAAGAGTGTCTAAAGACTTAGGAAAGTTTGACCTATTATATTTAAACATAAGGGAAATACAATCATGGTCACTGATAAAGGTTCCTGTAAACT